>NC_050074.1:81792577-82088235 GCF_009764565.3 Dermochelys coriacea | reverse complement strand
AAAGATTACTTAAACAGTGCTGACACCAACCTTAACATTTAGTTAATGGACATAGACTATTACACAGAAACATCCCAGTGAGCAACCAAATATGCTCAACACTGCCCTTGTAAAAGAACGTTCACAATAACTACGAAGTCTAAATAAACATCTATTCATCACATAGTTCTGTCTTAGAATGGTACATAAAAACTGTAATAACTTATGTATACAATGGTTGTAAAATGCCTGGTCTTTCATACTACCTTACACAATCCACAACAATCAAAGATATGTTAACACTTCAAAAAGTACTTGTATCATCTATGTAATATAAACGTAAATATAAACTAAAAGATGTCTTTTAGGTCTGATAATCAGTGATTTTCAAGCTTTTTTCAATGCAGACAGGGTACTGGAACAATTTTTATAGTCGGGGGTGCTGTGAGACATTGAATCAAACTGTAAATCCTGTATATAATGGAAACCAATTCAAGCCAGGGCGTGCGGTAGCACCCTTACTTCCAGCACCTGCATTTGTGGACCCCTAAAAATTTTTGAATGGAGGTGAGCATCCCTTTGGAAATCTTAGGCTGAAAACCACTATTCTATGGTAACTACCACCTTTTGCAGACCCCTTAGACACAGTCTGCAGACCCCAAGTTGAGAACTACTGTGATAAAGCACACATCTCCACAGTATATAAGCACATCAGTCTTTTACTGATAAAATAGTTCTATGTACACCTAATGAAACAAACATAATGAAACAAATTTACCATATGAACATAGGCTAAACAATCCCAAATCATAAAAATATATGTTCACTACATTAAAAAAGAAACCATTCCTGTCATAGCAAGCCATTAAACATGATGCTAGAATAAATAATATACACAAATGCTCAATTACCCACATCTTGTGTTAAAAAGGCATATAAGCAGTCCAGGACCCAGCAAAATTAGAATACTACCATTGCCTTCAGTGGAAGTTGGATCAGACCCTGAAATAGCAACACAAATTCAGAGTTGGAGTTGAGGTTGTTTGAATACTGGTAATAGAGAATTTTTTTGTTTGACTGCATGATCTGAGTTTCAAGTCTAATGTCAGAATTGCTTACGTCAGCAGATCCCAAAGCAAGGTCAATGAAGCACTTGCAAGTAGTTTGCAGAAAGCTAGCTAATTAATCACAAGGTGCTGGCTCTCCTCTAGTTTGCAACTGCTTTTGCAAGCCTCCAGGCTATTCTTTTCAATCAAGAGCCCAGACTCATAGAAGCAGTTTGAAATAAGGAGCAGGTAGCATATCTGTTGCCCTTAGCAGCCAGCGCTCTACACAGTAGTAGTAAAAGAAATACAAGCTACTTTCAGAGACCTGAGTTGTCAGCCACTAGTGTGAGAGGGATGTCCAGGGGAGAAGAGAACAAGCCCAGCAGGAACGAAGTCCAATGAAGCAAGGGACAAGGAAATTGAACAGAAAAAGAACGTGTACAAGGGGAGAGGACTGAACAAGATGTAAGTATGTACAGGGGTGCTGGAACAACTTTTATAGTCAGGGTGCTGAGAGCCATTGATCCAAACTGTAAACCCTGTATATGATGGAAACCACTTTAAGCCATTAAGTGTGGCAGCACCCCTGAGCTGTGAATGAGGAGGAGACCAGGCAACACAGGAGCTTTTTCAGAGGTTCATTGGGCAACAGAGAGAAACAGAACAGAGGGGGAGGGGAAGAGATAAAAGAAGAGCAGAAGTAGACAGTGTCTGAATGTTTCAAAATTCTGTGAATCTCACATTTAAGACATTGAAAATGTATGAACAGTTTTCCACAAAAACAGTGTCTGTAATTGTCACAGGGATGTTATGAGATCCTGAAAAGTGGGACATAGTCTCTAAGGTGCCACAAGGACTCCTTGTCATTTTTTTTTTTTTTTTTTTTTTTTTAAAAAGAGAGATTATCTTGGAGAAAGAAAAGGAGCCCTTGTGGCCCCTTAGAGACTAACAAATTTATTTGAGCATAAGCTTTCGTGAGCTACAGCTCACTTCATCTGGCATCCGATAAAGTGAGCTGTAGCTCACGAAAGCTTATGCTCAAATAAATTTGTTAGTCTCTAAGGTGCCACAAGGACTCCTTTTCTTATTGCGAATACAGACTAACATGGCTGCTCTCCTGAAACCTATCTTGGAGACTAAGCTTTTATTTGGGCATAAGCTTTTGTGGGTTAGAACCCTCTTCATCAGATGCATGGAGTGAAAATACAGGAGCAGGTGTAAATACATGAAAGGATAGGGATTGCTTTACCAAGTGTGGTAAAATTAAAAGATATTCCACACTTGGAAAAAGTTTTAATGTTTAAATTATATAAACTAGATCTCAAAAGTATGGAAATTATAAGCTTAACAGTAAATTTAGGCTGGCCAGCTCTACAGAGTTTGATCCTTCTATAAATCTATAAGGAAAGCTATAGAGCAGGCCGTAGTTTGCCCACCTCTGCTATAGAGGAAGAAATATTTCATTCATCTACAGAGTATTTATTCATCTATGGAGGAAGAAGTATTTTATTATTATTTACCCCCTTCTAAGGCCTGGTCTATACTTAAAAACTTTGCCTGCATAGCTGTGTAGGTAAGGGATCTGATTTTTACTGATACAGTTATACCAGTACAAGCCCTAGTATAGATACAGCTCCACTGATATAAGCATTCTTTCACTGGTATATCTGTCTACAGAGGGGTGGGATTTGGGGTTTGCTGCTTTCACAATGACAGCAAAGATAAAGTGACAAAATGTTTAAATACAGACAAGGCCTAAGTGGCTGCCAATCCTCTGCAACCAGTCAAAGCTGGCTGGATATATTGAGGGGACTGCCTGATACCCCAGCATGTGTAGTAACCAATACCGGACACACATACATGCTGTTTGTTTTTTAAAAGGGCTGCAAGAATTCCCTTCCCCCTTACAGCCAGCTAATTTGGACTAACTCTGCATCTCCTCCTCCCCCCACTTCCCCCAGTGTAGAATGTGAGAGGGGACTCCAGGGCTAACTTTCTCAGGGCTGGAGGGGTGAGTGAAGATCTCAATTTATCTGCCTTGCTGCAGCTGCTCAGTGGGGGAGGCTCAGACTACTGTTTTGCACTCATGCACACCCCAATCACCACTCCAAGAGAGGTTTCAGAGTAGTAGCCATGTTAGTCTGTATTCGCAAAAAGAAAAGGAGTACTTGTGGCACCTTAGAGACTAACACATTTATCAGAGCATAAGCTTTCGTGAGCTACAGCTCACTTATGCATCCGATGAAGTGAGGTGTAGCTCACGGAAGCTTATGCTCTAATAAATTTGTTAGTCGCTAAGGTGCCACAAGTACTCCTTTTCTTTTCACTCCAAGAGAGTTCAGGCTAGATACTCCATCATTCTGCATGGGACCAAGGCAGGAAGACTTCAGTGTGTTCCTCTCTGCAAAGATTCTGCTGAGGAAGGAGAGAAGAGCCAAGAGACCCACACCTCTCCCATTTCTTGAAGGCAAACAAAGGAAGAGAATAAGATTCTACAAATAAAAGATGATGGAAAAAAGGATTAAAATGCCCACAGTAGGGGATAGGGGACAGAAGGTGAAATGCTGCAGGTCTGATGTGGGAAAGAATTAAATGGTGGAGGGGAGGGGGGAATTATTAAATGTTGGGATGGGAAGGAGAACAGAATGAGTCGTGAGGGCTGGGGTGGGGGAATTCAGGGAGGAAACGCTTTGGTGAGGAATATAAAGAGGGAGCAGAGGATTAAATGTTGTGTGGAGAGGAGGTGAGCTGATAAAAAGTGGGGGAGGAAGAAAAAGACAAACAGTGGGATAGTCAGTAAAAAGTGATGAACTGGGGGGTATCTGGGAAAGAGCAAGCCAGAAGTAATTGTTATTTCCAAACAGAAGTGGACTTGAACTGTTAGAAGGGGTATGTTGGGACAAGCGGAGAATGGATTGGGGAAGGAGGAACACCTCAAAGACTGGACTCTGAAGGACAAAAATGGGAGAATGAATGGCTTGGGTACAAGAAAAAGAGAGGTGGGCTTCTGGGGAAACACAGCAAATGAATTTTAGAGTTGAGTGTGGTGGAGTGACCGAGGATGGATGAACGAGGGAGAGACTTGGAAGCAAACAAAATTACAGATTACCCTTTCTTGCATGTTTACACCCCCCCCCCCCAAAAAATCTTAAGTTCTACCATCCACACTCTTCTTTCCTAACAAGTTTTCCTTTTCCCTGTAGTTTGTAACATGAGGAAAGGAGAGATTGAAAGGGGAACAATAAGTAATGGGGACAGGGAACACCACTTATTCTCATGCAGGAGGAGAGGAATTAGGAGTTTTTGCCCCACTAGTACTGCCTACACCCACTTTCTAGGATTGCCAGGTGTCCGGTTTTCAACCAGAAACGCCCGGTCAGAAAGGGACCCTGGCATCTCTGGTCAGCACAGCTGACCAGGGCTGTTAAAAGTCCAGTTGGCGGGGCTGGCAGGCTCCTTACCTGGCTCCGAGTGACTCCTGGAAGCGGCGGCATGTCCCTCTAGCTCCCAGGTGCAGGGGCAGCGAGGGGAGCTCCATGTGCTGCCCCCGCCTTGTGCGCCAGCTCTGCAGCTCCCATTGGCCAGGAACCACAGCCAATGGGAGCTGCAGGATGTGGAGCCTGTGCGCAGATGCAGCGTGGCACATGCACCATGCAGAGCCACCTGGCCGTCCCTACGCTTAGGAACATGTTACTGCTTCCGGGAAGCCGCCCGAGGTAAGCCCTGCCCAGGGCCCAAACCCCCTCCCACACCCCAACCCCCTGCCCCAACCCTGAGCCCCCTCCTGCACCCTGAACCCCTCATTTCTGGTCCCACCCTGGAACCCACACCCCCAGCCCAGAGCCCAGTCCCTCCAACACCTTGCCTCAGCCCAGAGCCCCCTACCACACTCTGAACCTCTCAGCTTCACCCCCCAGCTCGGAGCCCCCTCCTGCACCCCAAACACCTTATCCACGGCCCCACCCCAGAGCCTGCAACCCCATCCGGAGCCCTTACCCCCTCCTGTACCCCAACCCCCTGCCCCAGCCTAGTAAAAATGAGCAAGTGAGGGGAGAGGAGACTGAGCAATGGGGGAGGGGGATGGAGTGAGTGGAGGCAGGCCTCAGAAAGGGGAAGAGCAAGGGTGTTCAGTTTTGTGTGATTAGAAAGTTGGCAACCCTACCACTTCCTGCTATAGACCATTGGGAAAGGAACTGGGACATGCTCCTCAAACCACTAGGGCTCCTACTAGCAGCCAGTGCCCACACCCAGGGAGGAGCTGGTAAATTCTGCACATTCAGCAAGTGCTTTAATAGCGATACAGTAGAACCTCAGAGTTATGAACATCTCGGGAATGGTGGTTGTTCAGAACTAAGAAATGTTTGCAACTCTGAACAAAATGTTATGGTTGTTCTTTCAAAAGTTCACAACTGAATATTGTTTCAAAGCTATATTAAGCCTTTACTTATGCAGAAGAAAAATGCTGCTTTTAACCATCTTAATTTTAATGAAACAAGCACAGAAACAGTTTCCTTACCTTGTCAAATTTTTTTTTAAACGTTTCCTTTTTTTTTTTTTAAAGTAGTTTAGGTTTAACACAGTTCTGTGCAGTGTTTGATTTATTTATTTATTTATTTTGTTCTCTACTTCTGCCTGATTGCATACTTCCAGTTCCAAATTAGGTGTGTGGTTGACCGGTCAGTTCATAACTCTGTTGTTTGTGACGCTGAGGTTCTGCTGTCAACAAATGTTTACAAATTCATATTCCTCTGGTTTCTAGTTAGATGTCACTTACAGTTATTTCTGTTTAATGATCTGGTGTTATGAGTAAGCACATATTATGCATTAAAAAAAACCCTAAGGTTTTATTTTAACCTGACAGTATTCCTTGCACTGCATTAGTGACTCTCCCTTTTCCAGCAATGAGCTAGAGACAACTCACCCAATGCTTGTGGCACCTTAGAGACTACAAGTACTGCTTTTCTTTTTTGCGAATATAGACTAACACGGCTGCTACTCTGAAAACCTGTCCACCCAATGCTGTTCCTTGTATCAGATAAAAGGGTCTCATGGAGAAGTGACATATGGCATGACCTCTCAAGGGCAATTTAATGCAACTTTACATCATCTTAACTTTTGTAGCCCGTAAACAATCTAATTCAAAATGTTACACTAACTTTTCAGTGTCCAAATATAATGGGGCAATCTAACAAGTTGTCAGTTTTAGGACCTTACACAGAGATGTAAAGCTATTCTGATGACTCACCTGGCAGACAGACCAGGTGGGTCCTCTTGTCTCCATTCCAGGAGCAGTAAAGAGTTTGAGCCTGAAGTAGAAGGAACTAGAATGGGAACTGAGGGGTCCTGTAGAGAACAATTATAGAATAGACCACTACAGATTGAAGCTGGTTTCTTATTTACATTAAAAATAAAGGAAAAAAAGGAAGGGTTTAAGTTTGAACTATATTCTCCCCTTGTGCACTATGCTAGGAGCAAATGCCAGATATTTACAATTACAGTCTGCTCTTCTTTATGCTGGTATAAATGTGGAATGATTCCACTGATTTATATAATGCCCCATATATAAATATAACAATGCTATGAAACTAACCAAGAGCTCATTCTTCTAGTCCAGGGTTGGGCAAACTACAGCCCATTGGCTGGGAACAGGGAACTGCAGCTAATGGGAGCTTCGGGGGAGGTACCTGCAGGCGAGGGCAGCACGCAAAGCCCTCTGCCCCCTCCCTCAGGGGCTGCATGGACCTGGTGCTGGCCACTTTCCAGAGTGGTGCAGGGCCGAGACCTGGGCAGGCAGCCTGCCCTGGCGCACGCTGCTGCCACCCCAGAGCTGATGCAGGTAAGTGGCACCGGGCCGGAGCCCAAACCCCTCCTGCATCCCAACTCCCTGCCCTGAGCCCCCTGCCTGCCCCTCAAGCCCCTTCCCTGAGCCCCCTTCCACACCCCTCCTGCACCCCAACCCCCTGCCCTGAGTCCCTTGCCTGCACCCCAACCCCTCCTGTACCCCAACTCCCTGAGTCCCCTGCCTGCACCCCAAACTTCTGCCAAACCCCAACTCCCTGCCCTGAGCCCCCTGCCTGCACCCTGCATCCTAATCCCCTGCCCTGAGCCCCCTCCTGCACCCCTCTTGCACTGCAACCTCCTGCCCTGAGCCCCCTCCCACATTGTGCACCCCCTCCTATACCCCAACTCCCTTCACTGCCCTGAGCCCCCTTGTACACCCCGCACCCCTCCTCTGCCCCAACCCCTTGCTCTGAGCCCCTTCCTGCACATCGCACCCCCTCCTACACCCAACACTCCCTCCCACACCCCAACCCCCTACCACAGCTCTACATTCATGGCCCTGCAAGCAATTTCCCCATCCAGATGTGGCCCTTGGTCCAAAAAGTTTGCCCACCCCTGTTCTAGTCTTTACTTAGGCAAAACTCTCATTGAGTTCCATGGGAGTTCTGTTTGAGCAGCAGTTGCTGGATTTGGCCCCAAATCACAGGCAAGCTGTCACAAAGTCATATTTTTGAATTTACTTTAATTCTTTATATAGTATAAAAATAAAAAATCCTCCACATGCTATTTTCCTTACACTAGAGTATTTTAGAAGTAGTAGGTTTGTTTATGACACTCATGTTTTTCAAATAGGATCTTTTACGAGGAGAAAGAGAAATGGGAAGCATTTAAAAAAGATGTAGGTTCTTTAAATGATAGCAGTCTTTTAATGACATCATGAAAGAGAGCAGTGACCCCTCAAAAACACAACTGCAAGGGAGAAAAAAAAAATGTGTACCACCCAGGCAAATAACCAGAAACAATCACAAACAAGGCAAGGACTAGGTTAGGACCCTAATTTTACCATGCTTGGATGCACTAATGAAACAACATTTTGTTTCTGTGTATACATATGTTTTTAAAAGTCAGAGATTTGCATGATGGGGAAAAAATACCTTGGAACATTCGTATAAACCAAAAATCCAAATACGTAATATTATGGACCAAATTCAAAATTAGGAACATAGGAGTTGCCATCCTGGAGTTTACCAAACTAAAGGTCCATCTAGCTCAATATTTTGTCTCCAATAGTGACCAGCAGCAGATCCTTCAGAGGAAGATGCAAAAATTCTGCAGTACATAAGAAAAGCCATACTGGGTCAGATCAAAGGTCCATCTAGCCCAGTATCCTGTGTTCTGACAGTGGCCAATACCAGGTGCTCCAGAGTGAATGAACAGAACGGTAATCATCAAGTGATCCATCCCTTGTTGCCTATTCCCAGTAGGCAGATGTGGGAAAATCGGCCAGCACATTACATCTCAAGCTAATTTCTATCAGTTAGCAACTGGCTTAAGCCCCAAAGTATATGGTTTTGATATCCTTTCCAAGACTTTTGTTAGTATTTAGTATCACTCTGGATGTTCTTGTTAGCCATATCAATGTCCAATCCCTTTTAAAATCTTGCTAAATCCTTGGCTTCAAGCTAATGGGGCAATGAGTTCCGCAGTCTAATTATGTGCAGGAGTGGTGGTGAGGAGTTTTTTCCTTTTTATCAGTTTTGAATTTGCTATCTTCTAATTTAATTGACTGTCCCCTTGCTCTTGTGTTTGAGACAGGGAGAACAGAAGCTCTTGATCTGCCTTCTCAGTACCATTCATTATTATGTCTCCTTTCATTAGTTTCTTTTCCTAAGGTAAACAATCCCAATCCGTTCAGGCTCTCTTCTTATGAGTTTTTCATGCCCCTACCTATACTTATTACCCTTCTCTGAACCTCTTCTAATTCTGCAATATTCTGTTTGAGATGGGATGACCAGTCCTTCATAGTATTCCAGATGAGGCTTCACCACTGACTTACATAATGACATCATAATATTTCCCATATTATTCTCCATGAATACACCAGACTTGGTGTAAGTAGCCAAATCTGAATGTGTTGCTAAAATTTCTAATAGTGTAACTGCAGAAATTGGTTAATTAAACGGTTTACAGACTTTACTGTGTGCACAATGAATGAAGCACTGTGGGCAATGTGCACTGAAGAACCAATCCTTCTCCCATAAAATCCATTGCAAAAAATAACTTTGGCAGATGCTAGATCAGACACCAAAGCCCTGATCCCAAAATCTGTTCTGCCCAGGTGAAAAGGTCTACCATGTAGAACAGCTTGTAGGATCACATCCTTGATGAAGCAAAAAGAAAAGGAATACTTGTGGCACCTTAGAGACTAACAAATTTAATTTGAGCAAAGCAAGGCTGCTTGATTCCTGGCTCAATCCTCCAAACTGCTGAACACCTTTAATTCTGCCGGATTGCAATAGGAAATATGGGTACTTAGCATTTTGCAAGATTATGCCCTCAATCCACAATTTACAGTATGGACAGTGAATGAGACTGATAAGCACACTTGTCAATGTTTTGAAAATAACACTATAAAAAGCCTTTCACAATTTTAGCTAAATAGGAATGAGTGATAAAAAGGTTGGAAGACACAACAGTTAGTTGGTGCCACAAGAACAAAGAAACCCTCTTAAATATAGGCATTAAATCATTTTAAAATGTGTATACTTTGTATGCATGGCCTAGTGCATTCTTACAAGAAGTGTGCAGCTCTGCCTTATTCCATGTTCAGTACAGTCAGCCTTTGCTGTGAAATTGTGAATGTGAAATTGTACTAAAAAATGGTACCAACTGCTCTATTGGCCCAAAGTAACTTTTAAAGGCGCATCACTCAAACTGAAAACAGTTATTACTAAGATAGTCCAAAGCACTTTTGAATTAACTGTTCCCCACTAAGAAATAAAGCTTTTTCTCCCACTCTAGTTCTGCATTAAAAATATTTAAAGTTTAAAAATTGCATGCGTTTTTGCAGAGAAACTGTTTTTCTGCTTTAAAAAAAGGTGGTTGAACCACTTTAAATAAACCAAAATAAAAAAAAAATTAACCTTCAGGCAGAGACTAAGCCTGGAAAAAATCAGTCTGAAAGGTGAGTGTTTTGGAAAGTAATAAGTGACTAAAACCGGAGCTTAGAATGCAAATGCTTAAGCAAACATTCACAGTTGCGAGCAACATGCCAGCAAAAATAAAACACAATCAATAAAGACTTCAAAAATATTATAGATCAAAGATTTGTGTTTTCTGTGAAGAGCTCTCAAATGCCAAAGAATTATTTTGTACACCTCACTTTTCGTTTAATTCTTTGATTACCTGCTTTACATGATCAGTCCATCCTTATAGACCCAAAATATGGTCTAGCTCCTGCCTGAGAAGGACTAGACATGATTCCCTTCAGGGCACATCAATGCTACTCCTCAGCTGTATAGAGGGACAGCTGCTGTTACCTTTAGGGCTAACTAGGCTACATCTCCAGCTCCACCCAGACAGAGAAGTAAACTGATTGGGAGCAGAAGGAGCGCGGCACCTAACAGGCTTGGGTCATTTCATAGAAGAATTCCTAAAACCAGAATAAATCTTAGCTTAAAAAAAAAAAAAGTTACTGAAATCAACCGGAGAGATCTGTTAATTAGAAGTATTCATTTTTATATAAATTTGTTAACTTAATTTCTCCGTTAGCTTTGAAGTTTAAAAAGACACAAATCTACAAGTCATTCTTCTAACCCGTGTTTTTACTAATAGCATTTTAGATGCGTCCTATTACAAGGGCATATTTGTTCAGTTTTACAATTTCCTAATTTTATATTAAGATTTTTAAAAGTGGAGACATTAGGCCAAATTGATTCCTGGTATAACACCATTGACAAGTTTGTTTACACAGCCTGATTCTTGTAGCTCCACGTGCATGGTGACATCAGCGTGCTCATGCCCTGCTCTGGATGCCTACATGCACACTTCCTTCTACTCCTTAAAGGAATAGTATCTCATTAAGTTAAACAGCTGTTATGCAGCCAGAGATACAAGTGATGTAATAAATGTAAACACCTCCACAGATTGTGTCAATTTGTAACTAGCCAAATTTATCCCCAGTTTAACTCCACTGATTTCTGCTATGTTACACCAGGGATCAATCAGGCCCATTTTTAATAGCATGTCTTTTTGAGATAGTAGAGAGATGTAAATTCTATGTGTGCTAACCTCTGCCCCCTCCCAAACAAGCCACCTGGCCCCAATCAGTTCCTCTCAGACAAGCCACCTGGCCCCAATCAATTCCTCTCAGACAAGCCACCTGGCCCCAATCAATTTTATCCAGTAAACTACCCTACTCCCTCCAAATTCCCTGAAGACCAACAGTAAACTATCTGTACCAAATCTCTCCCCAGTCTTGACAAAACCATCATCAATTCAAACCCTGACTCCTACCAATTCATCGAGTCCTCAACCAATCTGCCTTAGTTTAGTCAGGTTGGAACTCAGCAGCCATCCCTCAAGGCCAGCCAAAAACTTCTGAGGGGAGGCCCAGTCTTCCTCCTTTTCTACTAACAAAACACCCTTCTAGGGGCGATATTTTAAGTACTCCCCTGCAACTGTTTGTGGAGCAGCAGCAATAGGAACTACTTTCTTGTGACTCACAATTAAGTGTGGAAGGAGGGCCTGTTCCCCTGCTGACCCTCCATCTCAGCATGTATTCTAAGTGTCTCAATGTGAGGGGCCTCACTGGCCACATAAGCAAATGGCTGGCTCACTATGCTCATGCTTTTAGGAGTCTCTGGAACCAGCCCTACAGGCAAGTTGCTATCCTTCTCCAGTTGCCTGTATTGTGATGGGCTCCTAAAATAAGAGGCCTTGTTGAGCACATGGGCAAATGACTTGCTCTTTCTAGTTAGTGCTATGGGGTGTGTGTTTGCAGTGTAAAATACTTGCCAGCCCCAAAAATAAGCAACTAGCCCTGCTCCTACTCAAGGCATACCTGGGGGGGGGGTCATTTTTGCAAGAGGTAGAAAAGTAGTCAGAGGTGGTCTCGGGCTACTATTGTAAATCTTTTCATGCAGAGAGGAGCCAAACAATGGGTCAGGTTAGGCTTTCACTTACAGTGATGTAAATCGAGAGAGACTCCATACAGATCCATGGAGTTACACTGCTGTAAATCTAAATGAACAGACCAGAATTTGCCCCAGGGCTTTTAAAGAGAACGCGAGGGAGAGAGAGAAAAAAAGATTTACTTAGATTAAAACCCCCAAACCCACGTTACAAGCAACCTCCAAAGGATGCTGCATGGCCGTTCCTTCCTTTTTAAAAGGCACACTAGAGCCCAAACTCCTGGTCAGTGTCCCTTTAATTGTTCCCTGCCCTTCCATGGAAGTTTAAGGCAGCTTTGCTTGCCTGGCGGGTTTTTCCAGGCAGGCTCTAGCTAGCTGCTGCAGCGCAAACAAGGCAGCAGCACAAGTAGAGCCCGGACGGTCTCAGTCGCTTAGCCAACAAACTGTCTTTCATTTAAATACACGCCAATATTTCTTTATTTTCCCCCCAAACGTCCGTGCAGAGCTCTACCGCCCCGTAAGAGAACTGCCTAGGCAGCTTACCGACTAGTTGTGAGTTTTACGAGCTGCTTGCCTGGGTGTCCCTGATTGCACTTTCCACGTCTCTCCTAAGGAGGTTGCAGCTAAACTTCGGAACTAGCGAAGAAGTCGTTACTATACTTTAACCAAGCCACTAAAGCAGACAAGAAACCGGCTCCACGCATTAAAGGGGGCTTCGCCACCGACTCGGGCGCGTTAACTGCTCCGGGGACTGATTCCAAATACATACCAAGGCTGTTGCATTGTCAGTAGGCTACTAACAGGAAAGGGCGATCCGTGCATGGCTGGGCGAGCCACAGCTGGAGAGGAGCAAGTGGAGTTCCATGGCTCGTGGGGCGCGGCGTGTCCCTCCCAGCAGCCTGCTCGGAGAGCAAAATAAGCCCCGTGCGGAATATGGATACCCAGTGGCACTGGGGAGTAAAATATGCTGCTCTCCCCGGACGGCTAGCCTCTCCCCAGGCCAGACCCTCTGGGAGGGAGGCTCGGCTGTGCTCTCGCTGGACCTACCCCTCCTAGTAGAAAGCAAAACGCGAGCTGGATCCCCCTAGCTGGAGTGGGATTCCTTGCCCTGCCCTCCCTGGCTCTTTAGGCAGGAGACTGCCCCTTCCCTCTCTCATAACAGGAGACTGACTGAAGGAGAAATTAGCTGAGAATACCATGTGTAGCGCAAATGCTCCCATAATACAAGAGATGCCTTCCATGAAAGCGAAATTGCCTAATTCTTTACAGAACGATTAGGAGGAGAGATGGAAAAGACCTAATTGGTTCTCATTGGTCCCTCCTGGAACCACTGCAGGTTTGTCCCCTGGACTTTGTTTTCTAACCAGAAATTTGCCATCAGTGTATAGGAGCTTTAACCTAAAAATAGACACAAAATCATTTTAGACCCAACGTTTTGGCTTTAGGTTTTAAAAAATGCACAAAAATTATTCTATTAATTATGTTCTGCCAATGTGCCTGTATAAATCATGAATTTATTAGATGCAGGGGTTCAATGTTGGGTTGGTATTCAAGATGCTGTAATTGTTGGTTTTAAGACATTGCCCTATTATTTTTAATTCAAACAAGGAGAGAATGTGCATATGCCTATGAAATATGCATCTGTGTGTACCTGGCCTATAGCAGAACCAGCATCAAAATGGCACGCTCATCCGTAGGTGCTCAATTAGTCACTCATCGACAAAGAGAAGCTACTACTATTCCCTCCCCATCCAGAGAAGGATATGCAAATATGCTGAGGGAATTGGAAGAAAAATAAAAGCTTCTATCATGTCCCCACCCTCCACGGAGAAAAATAAGAGGCTACTCTCTAGTAGTCCCACTCTCCCCATAAATCCCATGTGCCTCCCTAGACCATATAACATCTTAATCAACTCCTCACTGGAGTTGGCATAACACTCAAGTGGGGCTACATCATTGGCCCCAATACCTATGACTGTGACACAGAGCCTCAAAACATGAAGCATAGGTTTACAGTTTCTGGACTCAGACCCCAGACCTGGGCCACCAGCATCCACTCATCAGTACACTGACTCAAGTCAAACTACCATATCTCAAGCTTCCCAGTGCCTTCCCAGCTGTGGCCACTCTAACCCCTGGTTTGTGGTGCGGTGTGGAACAACCTGATTGTACAACCATACGTTACAGGAAGTTGTCACAACCCAGAAAGTTCCCAACATTTCCTGCAGCTCTGTCTTTTGGGTCTACATGGTCCCGGCCACCGCAGCCAGCAACATGGAGGAATTACCATTTGAAGATCTTCTCTTGCTTGTGTTTTTGTTCCTGTTTCAGCAAATAGGCAGAGTATCCATGAGACACTGGTGGACATTCTGGTGGCATTTTCTGACCTATCAAAGACTCCTGATGGAGAAGGAGGAGGAGGATATAGACATGGAAGACTTGAACTTGCTGATGCTCCTTGTGACTCTAGGTATAGCCACTGATGGCCCCTACGTAGACCAGCCTTTTTGGAGCAGGGCAACAAGCACAGACTTGTGGGATCACATTGTCAGGCAGACTTCAGATAACTACTAGTGGGTACAGAACTTTTTGCATGAAGAAAGCCACATTTCTGGAGCTTTGTGAGCAGCTTACCCTCATCCTCCAGTGTCAGGACACACAAATAGCCACTGCCATGTAGGTCAGGCAGCACGTCTATAATTGTTTGGAAGCTGGCTATCCCAGACTGCTTCAAATCCATTGCTAACCAGTTCAGTGTTGGAAAGTCAACTTGGGTAAAGCGGTCACAGAGGTTTCGGAGATATCATAGCTACCACTGTTTGACAATTTGGGTGATTTACCCAAAAGTGGTGGGCATAAACAATATTCCTGAAGTAAATGCTGATTTATGGATATCAATGTGGGCTGCACTGGAAGAGTTAATGATGCCAGGGTTATCTGATTATCAAAAGTCTACATTCATGGACAGGCTGGGACACTTTTGCAACTGACATTGTCCTAAATGGAGTTACTGTCTGGTGGACCCCATGTACCCTCTTTTGCCTGGCAAAAAAAAGGTTTAATTACACTTTCAGCTTGTGCAGAATGGTGGCTGAATGTGTGTTCAGCTGATTGAAATCCTGTTGGTGCTGACTGCAGATCCATTTAGATTCCTGTGTCATCAATGCTGTCTGCATTATTGTGGCTTCCTGTTTTCTTCAACAATCTTTGCAAAGCCCATGGCAAGCCATTTGATTCTGAATGACTCTTTGACACTAATAGATTGCTGACCAGTTCACTTAACCAGAAAGTGCACGTATCACAGCTGTGCAGGAGGCACCTGGGCAATACAGATCAGGGATACTCTGTGTAGCCCCATTATGGATTTGCATGGCCCAATGGAAAAGGGAGAATAGTATGTTTAGAAATGTGCTTGTACAATATTTCCAGTAACTGAGGCACTGCCTCATCATATAAAAATGGGGGAGGGAGATTGACTGCCATACATTGTACTTGTGAACAATATAACTGCTTATGAAATGAGGGTGATGGGGATTGATTCCCATGCATTGTACTTGTGAATGAGCTGACTGCTTACGCAATGGGGAGAGGGATGTGTGGCAAGAATTGTGGATTTACAGTATGGCGTATGGCTTGAGGTAGATAAAAGTATTAAGAAATAGTGATTGGATTCAAGTTATCAGTTGTCCCTTATCATGTGATTATCTTTATTATTTGAAATACACTTTATATGATGTGATGCACTAACAACATTATTTTTTAAGATGAATTTGAAAAAATGAAAAGCATTGCCAGGCTGCCATTAACATACCAAAACCCCAGTAATAAACTAACAACAAAACCAGTAATAAAATAAAGTACATAAACCAAACATTGAACAGTGAAACCAGTGCCAACAAATAAGCCCCTACTGTTGCATGTCCCCTACCACCACTTTCCTTTCTTTCCACATTTATAGCACCCACTTGGTGCTGTTGCGAAGGGGGGGAGGCATTCCTGGGGGTACCTGGCTGCACAAGAGTGAAAGCATTTAGGAAGTATGGGGTCAGCACAGCGGTGGAGGTATGCAGCAGGGGTGAAGGAATGCATGGGGCAGATTTACCTTGTCCAGCTGCTATCGAGTCCTGCTTGTCTGGTCCACCCAACCATGGAATTGTCCAAAACATTCCAGGTCTGCAGCACATGGCACTGTGAAGGGGACTCAGTACATAGTTTGGGTGCAGCAGGAGCCTGTACTCTGGTGGCCATAAGTGTCAGTAGCCTCTTGAACAGGTCTTTCTGCTGGATGCTATCATCCTCTCAGCCAATGTTCCTGCTCCAGAAACTGAGCTGCAAGTCTCTCCTTGTGCGCTGAAATTCTTCCTCTTGCTCTGCAGCCTGGTTGTGCCTTCCCTCTTGTCATGAACCCTTCTCCCTCTGGTACTTCACCTGCTTGTTGGTCCTGTCCAGAATGTCCTCCATATATTCATTATGAAAAAGCATCTGATTGGACTGATCTGTGACAATTCTGCATCCCAGGGACCTGCTTCAGTGGGCCTGCACAGCCGAGTTGGAAGAGGTTGAAGGGAGTAAAAGTAGAAATCGGACAATGCATTATTATTTCAGTGCTTCAAAACAGGTTCAGGATATCTATAGACAAAAGTGCCTTATGGAATCTCAAGGCCAAAAAATTATATTTTGTAAAACTGAGCTTCAGTATATTCTGAGAAGATCACCTGAGCTCCCAGAAGCAGAACGGACTCCAATCAGTGAATCACAGTGAAAAGACTACACAATTACAATTTTGTATTACAAATTACAATTTAGTATTGCTTTTTGTTTTAAAACTGCAGACCTTTGAATGGAGAGGAGACTTACTACCTAAGCATTCTCTGTACTTTCAGGCATTCCACATTCTCGAGGACATAATGATTCTAGGGGTTCCAGAATGGCAAAGGGAGATTTTATTCCAAGCTAGCTGGCTTGGCACTGACGTGTATGCCACAAAGGTTTTCAAATTTACAGTGACAGGGAAGCATATCTATGAGTGGAATGGGATGGTGACTTACAGAGGAGGGCCTGGGAAATATGCACTTCCCAGAAATTTTATTACCTAACACTCTGTTAGCTTTTTTGACTGCTGCTGCATATTGAACAGATGTTTTCAGAGAACAATTCACAATGTCTCCAAGATCTCTTTCTTGAGTGGAAAAAGTTAATTTAGACCCCATCATTTTGTATGCATAGGTGGGATTACGTTTTCCAACGTGCATTACTTTGCATTTATCAACACTGACTTTCACCTGCTATTTTGTTGCCCAGTCACCCAGTTTTGTCAGACCCCTTTGTAACTCTTTTGCAGTCTGCTTTGGATTCAACTATTTTAGTAATTTTGTATTGTCTCCAAACTTTGACACCTCACTGTTTATCTCTTTTTCCACATCATTTATTAATAAATTGAACAGCACTGGTCTCAGTACAGATCCCTGGGGGACATCACTATTTAACTCTCTACATTCTAAAAACTGAATGTAGTGCTCCCTCTCCACCCGGTTACCTTCTTTAATTCCAATCTGCTTACAGGCTTTGATGGATAGGTCTGGGTTCTTCTGGATCCCACCACCCACTCAGCAGGGTGTAGCTTTTTTATTTTTTCCTATGAATTTATTTGGCAGTACCTCCACCTCCCTCGCTCCTTCCTGGCAGGGTCACCAGGGCAGCTTGGGAGGAAAATTCTAACCACAGGGTAATTCCCACTTACTTGCCAGATAGTTGGAGACTTCCAAGAAATAACCCAAACACATACAATATATTCAACACAATAATTATATTAAACAGGAGACAAATATAACATAACAGGTTAAAACACTATTTTTAGGTTCACCAGTGCCCATGCTGCTAATACCTGTGACTTTCCTCCGTCATGTGACTTGATGTAGCAAATGTAAGATTAGTGTCCCGTTTGTACATGTACTTTGTTGGGGCCCTTGATGACCTATGACCACAAAATTCTTCTCTGCAGTGATTTAGCAGTGTGGCTGACTGGGTTCAGTACAGCCCAAAGGACTCACAAGTGGGAGAAGGTGGTAAATCCCTCCACAGGTTTAATATGCAGCAGGTTATAAAATCCCCAAACCCTTACTCCCTGGCTTGAGGACACAGTTCAGAGAGTAGGAGGTCCCCAAAACAAAATTTCCTAACTAAAAGATGGTGCACTCACAAACTCCATGAATGATTCTCAGGTTCAGATATGACTCTGGACTCCTCAGTCACTGCAGAGGGGCTGATCTCTGCTGGCAGGGATCCTCTTCAGGAAGGAATCAGGCTGCTTCAGTCCCAGGATTTCCCCTCACCACAAAGGGGTGCAGGGCTCAAGGTGCAGATTACACAACTGTACTAAAATCCAACTATAGTCTACTAGCTCAGCGTCCAGACACACTGAGAGCAGGCAGCAGCGCTAAACTAGCAGGCTGAGCAGAGCTCACCATGTGGTGACTGGTCTCACCTAGGGAGCTGGAAGGCTAACTCAGACTGGCTAGGGAAGTTTCCCAGCAAAACTCTACAAACTGGGAATCATTAGTGGAGAAAGAAAAGCCCAGCTGAAGGATCTTGCTTTCAGATTCCTAGAGGCCTGTTCTCAGGGGAACCCTGCATGCAGGCCTGAGACCTACCAGCTCCCCACACAACTAGTCCTGCCCATGCCCTGGCTAGCTCCCAACTTACTCAGAAATGGCTTCTCCCCTTTCCTGAACTCCCTGGGAGGGGCATCTCACTCCCTATTGGTTGCCGGGCAGCCTCTGAGTTTGCCTTGGCTCTCCCTCCCTATCAGGGACAGCTTGCCTCTCCCTGAGTTACCAGCAGACAGAGCCCCAGGAATCTAGGTTATCTCCTTGGGGGTACATGAACATTCATTCCTACCCTTTGTTTCCCATCTTTTAACCAGTAACTGATCCATGAGAGGACCTTCTCTCTTCTCCCATGACTGCTTACTATTCTTAAGAGCCTTTAGAGAGGGACCTTGTCAAAGGATTTTGAAAGTCCATGTACTATATATCCACTGGATCACCCTTATCCACATGTTTGTTGACCCCTCCCCAAAGAATTCTAATAGATTGGTGAGGCATGATCTCCCTTTGCAAAGCTGCGTTGATTCTTCCCCAACAAATCATGTTCATCTATGTATCTGATTATTCTCTTCTTCGCTATACTTTCAACCAATTTCCTTGGTACTGAAATTATGCTTACCAGCCTATCATTGCCAGGATCACCTCTGGAGCCTTTTTTGAAAATTGGCATCACATTATCTTCAGTTATCTGGTACAGACGCTGATTTAAGTGACAGATTACATACCACAGTTAGCAGTTCTGAAGGAACTCAAATATGAAATTGCAGTACTGTTGGGTGAATACCATGTGATCCTGGTAACGTATTACTCCTTAATATATCAATTTGTTCCAAAACCTCCTCTATTGACACGTCAATCTGGGACAGTTCTTCAGATCTGTCACCTAAAAAGAATAACTCAGGCGTGAGAATCTCCCTCACAGCCTCTGCAGTGAAGACTGATGCAAAGAATTAATTTTGCTTCTCTGCAATGGCTTTGTCTTCCTTGAGTGTTCCTTCAGCATCTCTATCATCTGGTAGCCAGACAAATTGATTGTCAGGCTTCCTGCTTCTGATGTACTTTAAAAAATTTTGCTGTTAGTTTTTGAGTCTTTGGCTAGTTGCCTCTAACTGCCTCTTTTACTCTGTTGGTTAGCCATGATGGCATTTTTTGGGGTCATCTTACTGTTGTTTTTCTTAATGTGGGGGTATACGTTTAATTTGAACCCATATTCTGGTGTTTTATTAAAGTTTCCATGCAGCTTGCAGTCATTTCACTTTGGTGACTGTTGCTTTTAATTTCCATTTAACTAGCTTCCTCATTTTTGTGTAGTTCCCCTTCTTGAAGTTAAATGCCACTATTAACTGTGATGAGCTTCTTTGGTATTTTTTCCCCTATAAGGATGATAAATTTAATTACATTATGGTAGCTATTACCAAGTGATTCAGCTATATTCATCTCTTGGACCAGATCCTGTGCACCACTTAGGACTAAATCAAGAACTGCCTCTCCCCTTGTGGGTTCCAGGACTAGCTGCTCCAAGGAGGATGGTGCTTTAGTATCTGTGTGGATGATTGTCTCCCTACTGCTTCTAATACAGGCTGAATGCATCTAACCAGGGACTACATGCAAACACACACAGACTCTCAAAGAAATACACAGCCATCTCCTCCACCCCCTATTATATTTCTGGACTGCATACAACCCCTAACCAGCTGACCATACTTCAGACACTGATTTTGTCACTCATAGACTACATTTAACCTATCCCTCATTCCCACCTTTGACAGTTTTCTATTTACAGGTGGCTTGTAATGTTGTGGCATGCCCACTTTGTATGGTGGAGCATACTAAAAGGGAAGACAATATAAGGTTCTTACTTTTAACACCCCAGCACATCTCAATAAGAATGTGTGAATTTCAAGTAAAAATTTAATTTTAAACGCTTGTTTCACTGTTTGAACTTCCTGATCTCCATTTTTAATTCTACATGGTGGTGGTGGGATGATGCCAAGCTGCTGGCGTACAGTCTGCCAGAAGTAGCTATATGCTGCTGCCTGTGGCTTGTAATAAATTTTACACTGGGTCACAAACTGGAAATCCTTCCCCATCCCTATATCAATAACAACAAACATGGGTAAGAAACTTACCAGGCTGAGTGGCTTTTTCTGCTTTGTGTTTCTGCTGCCAGTTCTGCAGCGGGCTGCTCCTCCCCAGAGGCATCAAAATCCTCTTCTGAGTAGGGAGCCAGAATGTGCTATAGCTGCTCTGGTGGCAAAGCCACTTCAGGGACAAGACTGAGCACAGTTCCCAGCATTGGTCAAACTCTTTGTAAAAGAGGCAGCATGATAGCAAGTTCACAAAGGTGCAGTTCTCATCCCTGGCTTTCCAGTAGTTGTTCTTGAGCTGCTTAATTAGCTGCTTGCATTGGTCACCGATCCAGTGAATCCCCAATGCTGCCAGCTTCTTTGCTGTTTCCTGGAACTCATGCTAAAGTCAAACCGTTTGCTTGCCTCACACTATAGTTGAACCAAAATCTGTTTGTGCTTCCGTGACCAGTTAGCAACCACATGGCAAAGGACCTCTTTGTGTCAATCACCATTACATACAAAGGAAAAGATTCATTCTGCTTGTAGCTCATCGATCAGAATAAAATGGAAGGGTTAAATGTTGAGCAGCTGTACTTGAACCAGAGGTGTCGCTTCAAGTTCTGAGGAGTCAATTGCCCAGTCTTGGGATAGAAAGGACACTGTCCCATGGGATTGCACTGATGATCTCTCAGGAGTAGACTCAAGTCTGTGGGCCTGGGCCCAAGCTGCATCCACACTGCAGAATTATGGAGTTTGGACCTGAGTCCACACAGGGCCCAGGCTTGAACCACCTACCCTGCAAGGGACTGGGGCCTATAGTCATGGACTTTGTGGGTGCTCCAGGGATGGAGCACCCACAGAGAAAAATTAGAGGGTATTTAGCACCCACTGGCAGCCAAACTCCCCTCCCTCCCCTCCACTCACGCCTGCTGCCAGCCCTGGTCGATCAACTCCTCCTCCTCCCTCCCAGTGCCTCCTGCATGCCATGGAACAGCTGTTCAGAAGTGTGCAGGAGGTGGTGGGAGGGAGAGGGAGAAGTGGGGATAGGGCACGCTCAGGGGAGGAAGTGGGATGGGGTGGGGCTTTGGGGAAAGGGTAGAGTGGGGGCAGGGCCTGGGTCTGAGCAGGAGTTGAGCACCCCCAGCGAAAATTAGAAGCCGGAGTCTATGCTGGAGCCCAGGCCCAAGTCAGACGGAATTGTCTGAGAATGGAAGTGCGGTTTGGGCTTACATTGCAGTGTAAACATACTCTTCAGAGATGGTAAATGATTTAAGGGTGAAGATAGCATTGCTCATGCTTAGAGCTGCAGATATGTCAAGGTAGGAAAAATGTCACAGATGCTGTGATTTTCCCATTTGTCTGTGACTTGTCTTTGTATCCATAACTTACCCTGCATCGGTGGTTCCTGTCTCATGGGCCTGAGCCTAGCTCCCTGCTCTGGGTATTGTGACCTGGTGCAGGGTTGCAGCGCTGCTCAGGTTTGGCCTATGGGGTTGGAGAGGCAGCAGGAAAAATTTGAATGAGTTTCACTGTGACGTTGTGTACCAGTCACAGGGCCACTCACTATGATTTGTCCCATCAGACCTTCCCCATGATGACTGAGAGGCAGGTCAGCCAAATCTGAGCTGTGCTGTGACCCCAAGCACCAGGTCACAATGCCAGGAGTGAGGAGCTCTGCCTGATGGGACAGGAGTTGCTGCAACAGGTTGAGTGCTGGGCAGGCTTGTTCTTCAGCTTCTACCCCGCAACCACCATTTGTCACATACATTTTTTATCCAAAATCACAAAACATGTGACTTGTACTAAATTTACTGTGACTGCCCTGTGACTTTTTTTATCAAAATATGCTGCGACAAATCTGCAACCTTACCATGTGATTAGGGCCCTACCAAATTCCTGGCCATGAAAAATGCATCAGACTGTGAAATCTGGTCTTTTGTGTGCTTTTACCCTACACTCTACAGATTTCATGGGGGAGACCCATGTTTCTTGAGTTGGGGGTCCTGACCCAAAAGGGAGTTGCAAGGTTATTTTAAGTATTGCCACCCTTACTTCTGCGCTGCCTTCAGACCTGGGTGGCCACAGAGCAGTGATTGTTGACTGGGTGCCCAGCTCTGAAGGCAGCGCCCCACCAGCAGCTGCACAGAAGCAAGCGTGGCAATACCATACCATGCCACCCTTAATTCTGCGCTGCTTCCTTCAGAGGTGGGCGACCCAAGATTGGCAGCTGCTGACTGAGGGCCCTGCTCTGCAGGGAGCAGCGCAGAAGTAAGGGTGGCAATACCATACCATGCCATACTTACTTCTTCAGTGCTGCTAGCGGCGGTTTTGCCTTCAAAGCTGGGCTCCTGGCCAGAAGCTGCCACTTTCCAGCTGCCCAGCTCTGAAGGCAATGCTGCTGCCTGCAGCAGCGCAGAAGTAAGGGTAGCAATACTGCAACCCCCACTACAATAACTTTGCAACCCCTTCCCTGCACAACTCCTTTTTGGGTCAGGACCCCTACAATTACAACACTGTGATATTTCAGATTTGAATAGCTGAAATAATTAAATTTACTATTTTAAAATTCCTATGACCATGAAATTGACCAAAATGGACTGTGAATTTGTTGGGGCCCTACTCAAGATACCCTGGGGGAAGGAGTCAAGAGGTTCTTGGATGAGCACAGTATAAATATGTAGAAGAATGCTGGGATTATGGAATGGGGGCATGAGATCAGAGGATATTTATTGGGATAAAATGGGAATGAAGTGAAAGTTTCTTAGGGTCTTGAAGATTAGGTAGAATAAAAGTTGAATGACTTGGAGGTAAGTGGTGAGGGAAGGACTGCAGGAGATGGAGGTATGCTGGGTGAGAGGTAAATTTGGGTTTATAATATAATTTTTTAGGTGAGTTGGGAACAATTTGTAGAAGCAGGGTAATATGCATTTTCTGGAGAAAGAAGCAAGGTGTTTTTTAGAAAGAAGTAGTTTGTGGTCAGGAAGGCCACAAACTACTCCTGAGGGAAACAAAACAAGCGATGAGGAGCTTTCATAAGAGATCCTCTATGCATGAGTGGAGAAATTGAAGTGGGTCAGAATATATTGGAGGAAGGAGAAGTGAAGGAGAGGATCAGCTGCTGTCTGAACATGGGGCAATAGGAGATTGAAATTATTACACATATAAGAGAAAACTTAAACATAAACATAAAATCTTGTTTCACTCACAATGTGGACATATCATACGGAAAAAATGTACAGTAGCAGAGAGATAATTTTGTCTGTCTCTAATTTATAATATTTCTCTACGATTTTGTGAACAGCACTAAGTAAATAAACTTATTTTTAAACTGACAATATTATTTTAATGAAAGGAATAACATAGACCCAAGTACACCTGGGCAGCAAATGTACATAAGGAGTAGTGCAACTAATGTAAATAATTTAAAAAAGGAGTTAAGAGAGGTATTAGAAAGAGTGAAGTCTTGGATTACAGAAGTTTGGAACAATGGCCTGACCACAACACTGGTTGCTAGAACTCTTGAGTTCTAATCCTGGCTTTGACAATTACTTTCTCAGATGAGGAAAATAACTTAAATTCTCTTGTTTCTGGAGATGATAATATTTCCCAACCTCACAAGGTATTAATTATTAATTAGTTAAAGTCTGGAGAGCATTTTGAACATGAAAAATTCTAAGTATTAATATTGTTAATACTTCTAACTGAAGAGAGGGAACACACCTAAACAGATGAGCTAATTGTCTTAAATCTCTAATTTATTTATACTTCTTGCAATATGTACTGGAATGTTGTTCATTTGTGTTTCTCTTGGAAGGGGCAATGTGTTCTGTAGCAAAGAAATGCACTGAATCTGAAGAAATGAGTAGGGATCTTGAAGTTCAGGAATTGTTTGGCAGCAGCAATTCTATGATGTTGTCGTTCTTTGCCAGCTTCATAGACACCGCTAGAAAATGTGAAAGTATGCCATTTATAACGTACTTTTCATCTGAGGGACTCAAAGCACTTTTCAATTTATGACTTTACATACCCTTGGGAGGTAGCTAAGTACTATTATATCCATCTTATATCTGGATTAAAACAGGTACAAGGGGTTAAAAGTACAGAGTGAAGCTCCAATTTTCTAAACTAATCCATACAAGCAGACCTTTGTCCCTATGCAGAGCCCCGTTTACTTGAATGGCATTGTGTATGGAGGCAGGGGTCTGTTCAGATGTCTCTTATTGCAGGTTCAGAGTCCAAGTTAGCAGTAGAGTGTGGAAGAGAAATCTTGAGTCTTGACTCTGTCCAATGCTTTAAAAACTTGATTTGTACACACTCCTTCCTGCCATTAAAACCTTAAATATTTTGAACTTTTATATAAAAATGCATTAAAAAATAGAGTTTGCATACAGTTTAAAAGGTTATTGAGGCAGCTTGGCCCAAATGTAGGGGACTAGACCCTGGGTCTCTGACCGTCCAGTTGGCTTCCTGAACCATCAGACTATAGTATGCTCTCTTTCTACCAATGGTCCCAAAACTCTTTAATTATTTATACAGATTGAACTAGTTTCAACAGGAGAGATTGAGGATACTCCACTTTAGAATATCTCATAGCCCAGTGATCAAGGCCCTCTACAGAGAGATATGGAAGGTCTCTGTTCAAAATCTTTTATCCTCCTCAGGCAGAGGAATTGCACCCAGGTCTCCCATAGCCAGGGTGAATGTTCTAACCACTGGGATAAAAACCGTAACCTCTTCCTCCTTCAGCCAGATTTTTGAATGGGAGCTTATCCAGCACAGATACTGGTTCAGGCCCCACAGGCAAGATAGGCAGGCACTCTGCCCCTATTTTCCCCTAGTTTGTGGATTGTACTGAGGAGCTTAGCTGGGACAACAATGTGCATGCTCATAGGCAGAAATGTAGGCACTTAGGGAAATTTTGCCCAACAAATTGGGGCACTTACTTAGCTAATTTCAGCACCTACAATACAGGGTTTGGCAGCAGCAGAGCCAGCTCCAGGCACCAGCGTTCCAAACAGGTGCTTGGGGCGAAAATTATAAAGGGGTGGCAGTTCCTGTGTCCACGGCGGCAATTCAGCAACAGCTTCTCTGTTCCGCCTGCCGTGGAGGCAAATCGGCGGCAGCTTCTTCCTTTTGCTGTCTGCGGTGGCAGTTTTTTTCACTGCTTGGGGCAGCAAAAACTGTAGAGCCGGCCCTGGGCAGCAGCTGAGCAGGAGTTTTGTGGCTTACAGTGCAGCCTAACACTGGGACTTAGGCCGTGGCTACACTTTCAGATGTATAGCACTGTGACTTAAACCAGCCCTTGGAGACCGCAGCAGGGAAAGTACTGCCGTGTGTTCACATTGTCAGCTGCAAGCGCAGTGGCGTGGCCGCATTTGCAGCACTTCCAGCGGCATTGGGAGTGGTGCATTATGGGCAGCTATCCCACAGAGCACCTCTTCCCATTCTGGTGCTGTGGCTTGTGGGAAGGGTACAGCGGGGGCGGGCCATTCTGGGTCCTGTCCTGATGCATTGCTTTGAATGCCAGCAATCCCTGTGCTTCTGTCCTCATTTGGCGCCATCTTTCAATGTTTTTTGTACTGTGCGCTCTGTCTTCCCTTTTGGTATGCGGGAATGGATCCTGAACTTGTGAGGAATATGATGATGGGTCTCGCCAGCACATCACGAATTGCAGTTGAGTTATTCCTAAAGCTACAAAGTGACAGCGAGGAGTCCAAGGATGATGTCGACTAGCATAATGCATATGACACGAGATTGCTTGTGGCAGTCACAGACATGCTCACCACAGTGAAACGCCACTTTTGGGCTTGGGAAACAAACACTGAGTGGTGGGATCACGTCATCATGTAAGTCTGGGATGATGAGCAGTGGCTGCAGAACTTTCGCATGAGGAAAGCCACTTTCATGGGACTATGTGCTGAGCTCGCCCCCACCCTGCGGTGCAAGGACATGAGACTGAGAGCTGTCCTGTCAGTGGAGAAGTGGGTGGCTATTGCAATCTGGAAGCTGGCAACTCCCGACAGCTACCTATCGGTCGCTAACCACTTTGGAGTGGGAAAGTTGACCGTTGGAATTGTGTTGATGCAAGCTGGCAGGGCCATTAATCACATCCTGCTCAGAAGAACCGTGACTCTGGGCAATGTGCGTGACATTGTGGCTGGCTTTGCACAAATGGGTTTCCCTAACTGCGGAGGGGCGATAGATGGGTCGTATACTCCAATTCTGGCACCAGACCACCTAGCCTCCAAGTACATAAAGGGGTATTTTTCTATGGTTCTCCAGGAGCTTGTGGATCACTGTGGGCATTTCAGAGACATTAACGCAGGCTGGCCCGGAAAGGCGCATGACGCACGCAACTTTCGGAACACAGGCCTGTTCAGGAAGCTGCAAACTGGGACTTTCTTCCCAGAGCAGAAGATCACCGTAGGGGAAGTTGAAATACTCATTTCAGAGTAGCAGCCGTGTTAGTCTGTATTCGCAAAAAGAAAAGGAGTACTTGTGGCACCTTAGAGACTAACAAATTTATTAGAGCATAAGCTTTCGTGAGCTACAGCTCACTTCATCGGATGCAACCGAAAGCTTATGCTCTAATAAATTTGTTAGTCTCTAAGGTGCCACAAGTACTCCTTTTCTTTTTGTGAAATACTCATTGTGACCCTGGGACACCCTGCTTACCCTTTAACGCCCTGGCTCCTGAAACCCTACACAGGGAGCCTTGACAGCAACAAGGAGCGGTTCAACAACAGGCTGAGCCTGTGCACGACTGTGGCGTGTGCTTTTGGCCGTTTAAAGGCACAGCCCAAGGGCCCAGGCGGGAACTGGGATCCCTGCACACGCAGGCAGACACCAGCCTGCCCCAGGGACCGGAGCCGGAGGCTACAGAAAAGTGTGGCAGAGGCCCGGGGGTCCGGACAGGTGCACGGGGCGGGGGGGTGGAGGCAGCCGGCGGGCTGGCCCGGGGCTCTCGCCGCGCGCGCGCGCACGAGCCGCCCTAGGGCTGCGCCGCCGGCGAGGGGAGGATACAGCGCCCGCGCCGGGCCCGCCCTGCCTCTGACGCTATCGGCCGGCGCCGCTCGCCCGGCTGAGCTACTCCCAGTGCTCCTGAGCCGAGGCAGCGGCCCAGGCCATGCACAGGTAGGAGAGCGGCGGCCCGGATACCTTCCCGGCGGCGGCTCCGGCGCAGGCGCAGTGATCGTGGCTGGCTGCTCCGCTCCCCCTCTGGCTCGTGCTGGGGCGCGGGCCCGGGCCGGCACCATGTGCTGGAGGCGCCGGGGGCTCCCTCAGTGAACCTTCCTCCGCGGAGCCCGCCGCGCCCCAGCTGTCGCAATGGACACGCAGGGGCCGGCGGGGCCCAGTGCCGCAGCGCGCAGAGACTTCTACTGGCTCCGCTCCTTCGTAGCGGGAGGTAAACGCCCCTCTCCCCCTGCTCTCTGCCGGCAGAGGCCGGGCTGAGACCCCTGCTGCTGGGCACCCGCGGCTGGGGCTCTGCGTCTTTGCCCTCCCCCTTGGTGTGGCCATCAAGCCCATGATAAAAAGGGACATGAACCCATTGTCCGCGTGCTGTGCCCCCGGGGCCCGCTGGACACAGGGCATGGGCGCGGGAGCGTATGGACCCAGGGGGCCCCTCACAGCGGGGACGTGAACACCTTTGGCACGGGAGCGGCATGGTGTTTGTTGTACGGGGACAGAGAGAAGCGGCTTTTATTTGAACCACCTCACGTTGTGCCCTTCTGACCCTGTCACTAATAGGGAAAACTTGGGTGCCGGGCGATTAATTGACTTGTCCAAGGTCACGTGGCAGAGCTAGCTGTAAACCCTAGGCCAGCGGTTCTCAAACTTCATTGCATCATGACCCTCCTCTGCCAACAAAAATTACTGCATGAACCCAGGAGGGGAGACCGAAGATGGAGCCTGCCCGAGCCCCACTGCCTTGGTGGTGGGGCGCAAAGCTTCTGCCCTGCGGGGTGCTTGTAATCTTAGCCCTGGGCTGTGGGGCTTGGGCTTGAGACTTGGTGGGGCCCAGGGCCAACACCAGCCTGGGTGACCCCCATTAAAATGGGGTTGTGACCCACTTTGGGGTCCTGACCTACAGTTTGAGTACCACTTCCCTAGGCCATGCTCCATTTTATACTCACCGCAGCGATCATCTAGCCTTCAAAGGACTATCAAAAAATGGTACCTGCCATGGAAATAGCTAACACATTGTATGTAGGTTTCAGAGTAGCAGCCGTGTTGGTCTGTATTGGCAAAAAGAAAAGGAGTACTTGTGGCACCTTAGAGACTAACAAATTTATTAGAGCATAAGCTTTCGTGAGCTACAGCTCACTTCATCGGATGCATACATACATTGTATGTAGGTTACCCTAATGTTGTTAGCAACATCTGGTATGGCTTCTGTTGGGGGTGGCAGAGGAATATGTTCTAATAGGTCTCTTTCATAACTACTATCAACTCAAGAAAATGAGACAAACTGCCTTTTAATTCCTTCTCTAGAATGATTAGTGTTCTTAAGGATTGTGAAAGGATGTTGAGAAGCATGGCCATGAATCTTATAGCCCCCTTTCCCCCCCCCAATCATTACAGTATAGTAACAGTATAGTTATTTCACTTCCAAAGTGGATTAAATTAATATGCAGTAAAATGCCAGATAATTTGAAAAAAACCCACCAATTTTTGTGTGTGGATGCAAGGCAGTTTATCCCCCCAAAAACTAAAGTTATTCCAAAAAAACCTTTCTCATGGTACACAAGATTTTAGAAAAAAGAAATGGCCCCCAAAGTCTTGATCCTGCAAGCTAATCAGTGTGCACGAAATTGCAGGATTGAGACCTAAATGTTAAGTAGGATTCTTTGACATGTTTTAGCATTATCTAAATAATTAGATTGTTAAAGAAGGATGGAGTCTTTTAAGTGTTTTTGAGACTCAGGGTTTTGGAGACCTGTTGGTGCTAAACATAAAAATATGAAGGAAAGAAATTTCAGAGACAGCATTGCTTTAGTATTGTCTCTTTACAGCCCTTTCCCCTTGAAAACTGGATCTTTCTAAAGACATTGTCAGGAGTCAACAGAATTAACTAGTAGACAATTCTTTATATTAATATTCCTTAGGATATTATAAATAAGTGGTGGCTTGTGAAGGGAGAGTTACCTGTATGTAGCATTGTTTCTGCTTAATACAGCTTGTTTCATTCATGCACATACTCCTATTTGTATGCTTTTCAGAATCAGAAAAGATCATTACCTAACTTCTGACCAGATGCTGAATGTTCAAGCAACCTCATAAGCACATTTAGGAAAGTCTCTTTTTCATGTGAATGAAATATATTGTGACTGTAGTCGTGACTTCTGAAAAATAAGGCTATTTTAAAAAAAGAAAGAAGGGGGGAAATATTAGAAAACGCTCTATGGAGAAAACACAGAGTTATTCCCCACACAGATAGGTCCTCATCTCTCATCACTGTTTGTAAAGTGTCGTGAAGATCTGTCTACTTACGTTTCTCATTCTGCACTCATCACCGTTAATCTTAGTTTCTAATTGTTATATGTACCAAATATTACTGTTGAACCAGCATGGAGCTTGACCATGGAGAGAAAGCAGCCAGGATGACAGAGAAGTTGAACTCTGTTAGACCTAAAGAGGATGGGAAACTTAAAATATCTTGCTGAATCACTGAATGATGTTGTTGGGGGCATTAAACAGCTAACAAGAATGGACTTTAAAAAAAAAAAATCTAAAGATCAATTTTATTCATTTCACTAAGATTTTTAGGATTTTTTCATAAATTACATTTTTTCTGAAAATGAAAGCTTATTTACTTTTTTAGTACTTTAGTTCCTGGGGGGAAAAACATTGTTCCATTTAAAAAGACAATACAGTGGAGAAATACTTGATTTAGCTGTTGACATGAATAACTCAAACTTCCCCTGTTGTTGTTGTTGGTAAGGTGTTGCAGGATGTTGTGCCAAAACAACCATTGCACCATTGGATCGAGTAAAGATTTTGCTGCAAGCTCATAATCAGCATTACAAACATCTAGGTAAGATGGCTACTGTACATTTAAAAAAGTTTAAATTTTATACTATTTAGGAAAGTAGCATCACTCTATTTACCAATATGATTCCTGTAAGCAAATGCAATGATTTGATAGGCAGTTGCTTTTTATGAGCACAATTTCATAGTCTGCTTGCTGGATTTGGTAGGTCTGCACACGGGGACTGTAATTAATGCTATGAGATTGTTTATCCAAGACCAATATTAATTCAAAATATGTGTTTATAAACAGTGAGATCCTGCAAACCTTTCCCATATGTGTAACAAGTCTAAGAAAGTGAAGCTACTTGTGTAATTAAGGAGTGCAGGATTTGGCACTTCATTTAATTTTTTTTTCTTAAATGACTTTGTGTAAATTCCAGATTAACTACTGTAATGCAAAATTATTCCCAGAACAACTGTAACACTGCCCCCTTCTGTACATGATTAGAATCATTGCCTGGATGATGCCTGGATATTCTTGCACAACTTCATTGAGTACAGACACACAGTAAAGCACAACCTTGAATTGGATGACTTGTACATGTAAAATACCGATTATAAGTCATATTCACTTAGAAATCCAAGAAATTTTGTTTAAAAAGAACATTTGGGGAGGAGAAATACTGAGTTATAATACAACATTGAAATGATTATGCTTGTATTCAGTTTGATGTACAAAAGAAGAAGGGAATGTCAGGGGCACTCAAGTGTGTATGCAGGGTCTGAATATGTAATCTAACAATCATAAGATGAATAGTTGCATTGTTGACTCTAATATTCTTCTTACCCCTGGATTTTTTTTTTTTTTAGAATATGCAATCATCAGTTTATATGTTCAAATCAAATTTCACCATACTGTGGATGTGTGATTTGATACTGGAGTACCAGGAATGATTTTGATTTGAATTGAATGCACATTCTAATTAAACATTCAGCAGAAAAAAAAAAGGTGGGGAAGGGAGCATAGGTGAAAAATAGATATAGAGAAGAAAATGTTACATAGGTTCAGTTAGCTAAAACCCATGTTAAATATTTATACTGTGTCTTAATGTATGGAGTTAAAGATACATGGACCACATGACATGTATCTTTTAAAATAAAAGCAATTTTCAATAAATGGTTGTTTTTTGAGGGGGAGGAGGGAAATTCTAACCCTGTCAAAAATATTTGTTCTCACTGAAGTTGTAGCAAGTATGAATTTCTAAAACTAAACCTTGTGAACATAAAGAACAATTCTCTTGATGTGTGAAAAATGCCATCCTTTTTGTCTGGATAACTAAACAGAATTTTAAAAGATCACTTTTGGGCAGAGGACAAAGATGATAAACTTCAGTTCAATGAGTAAAGATTTGTCAGTCAGTATTAAAAATTACATCTGAATATGAAAAATGTTTACATATTGCAAATAATGTAAATTACAATTACATATTACGATTAATTGAAAGAGATGAGAATATTTCTGGATTTTAAAATTTGTTTAATTCTTGCATTTGATAGCAAGTGTGTATAGTCTAGAGAGGAGGGTTTTTCGTTAAGGCCCTTCACTGGGAGTGCTCGGTTTAGTTCCTGGCTCTGCCACAGATTTCTCATATGATCTTGGGCAAATGATCTCTCTGTAATTCAGTTCCCCATCCTTAAAATGGGGATGATAATGCTTAATTTTCACAGTACCCCTCTGGGATAATAAATCCATCAATGTGTGTTGGGTACTTACATACTATGGTGGAGGTGATGTAGTAAAGTCTGTGCATAGGTTTTCTTTCTATTTCACCTTTGTAGTCAGTTGTTTATTCCCTGTTGTATTTTACACAGCAGCGATGAAGAAAAATAAATGTTTAAAAATAGGAAAATGATTGTAAAACTACAAATACTGACGGACTCAGAGGCAGGTGTAGTAAATTAGTCACTTTGTAGTTGACTCAATTTAAAGTTATTGATGTTCTTTTTAACTTCTGTGCTGTTAATGTCCAGTTTCACAGTATTTCTCTGAGGGGATATCACATCACATGGAATAGATCTCCCTCCTGCTAGGTCACATTTCCCCAATTCCTGGGTCATCAAATGCATAGATTCATACGGAGTTTCCATAGAACCTGGGTGATGAAAGGCTGGTGGAAATAGGCCCAAATCTCCCTCCCTTTGACCACAATTGGGCAGTGAAAGCTAATTTTCTGCCCTCCACAATTACATAAGAACAACTTGATCTGGCCTTAGTTATATGCTTACTGCCTTATTGTCAGTAATACTTGCTTGGAATATTTTTTTCATTGTAACTCTGTTAAATATCTTTTTTTGTATTGATGACAGGAGTGTTTTCTACATTGTGTGCTGTCCCAAAAAAGGAGGGTTACCTTGGGTTGTATAAAGGAAACGGGGCAATGATGATTAGAATATTTCCATATGGTGCAATTCAGTTTATGGCATTTGACCAGTATAAAAAGGTAGTTTGATTTATTTTGTTTCCTTTTATGGCTAGAGTGAATATATTTTTAAAATGATAAAATAACATTAAAAGCGTGTCATTAACTAGCTCCCTCTTTTTTCACATTGGCCTAATTATGTATTAATCTATTCATTTAAAAAAGTGGGGGCAAAAGTGAGAATATTTCCACTTTTGCTATAAGAAAAACAGTTCAAAATTTTAGCTTACTGTTAGTCTCACTATGAACAAACTGAAATATTATTGAAAATAAAACATTCTTGAACCTGCTACTGGCCATCGTGCTAAAAAAGTGGCCCCTTTGATTGTAAAGAAAGTAGCGGCTCAATGTAAAATGAACATCTCTTTGTTCTTTTTAATACTGTATAGGAAGGTTTATTACTTTTTAAATCAAATAGTTCATTTAAATTTGAAAGACATTCTGTCAGGGTTGGTGAAGCCTATATTTGACCTGCACAATCATCACAAGAAAAAAATTGGCTTTGCAGGATAAAATGCAGTATTTCAGGATCCCACAAGATCTGTGAATTCTATTCTAGTGTAGTGCATTTACTGCCCCTATAATATTGGAGCTTAGATATTGGTATAAGTGTCTACTTGAGCATTTCTTATACTCAATCAAAATTATGCCTTTACTATTGGAAGGTAAAACTTCAAGGGTCAGATCCAACTTCCATTGAAGCCAATGGAAGGACTCCAGTTAATTTCAGTGCGAGTTGTGTTGGTCCTTGAACGTGGCTGTGAGGGCTTCCTTCTCAAAGGACCAAATTCCAGATGGTAGATATTTTGGGGGGAAGGGGAGGAACTACCTGTAGCCAGTTTCAGATGTTTAAATATTTTTTTCCATTGGAAATGCATATTTTAGCTCTCTCTGGTAGCTGTGAGTAGTTCAGGAGAATTTTGAGAGTCCAATCTTCTGAGTCCAAAACATTTTAAAAAATCTTTGTATTTTATGTTGTGCTATATACAAGAATACATACCATAGTTCATAGGAAAAGGGCTAGGAATCCCAGAAACACCAGAGCCCAAATCATGAGGTCTTTCCTCCTTTTTTGTTAAATTCTTATTCGGATAAATTCCCACTGATTTGAAAATGGAGTGTAGGCTTGAGGTAGACCCTAAACTTAGTCTCAGAATCTGAAAATTCCACTTGGTGCAGGACACGGATCTGAGTAACCGTGAATTTCTTATTAGGAATATAACTGTCATACAATGCTAGATTATACCTGTAGTCATCTAGTTTAGTATCCTGTCTCTGTCAGTGCACATTAATAGATGGTTCAGAGGAAGGTGCAAGAAACCCTGTATTAAATCTGCCTGTGAGGGGAAGTTTCTTTTTAACCCTCATCAGTTACTTGGCTTATGCCCAAACACGTGAGGATTTATATCCCTTCCAAGACTCTTATTGTTTCTTTTAACCAGTATTAATATAACATAGGATGTTCTTGCCTATATAAATTTCCAACCCTTTTTTGAATCTTGCTAAGCATTTGGCTTCAAAGAACTGTTATGACAGTGAATTTCACAGGCTAAGTTTGTGGTGTGTGGAAGAACTATTTCCATTTCTCAATTTTAAATGTGTTCCTTTTCAACTTCACTGAAAGTCCCTTTGCTCTGTGTTATGAGGGTGAATAGAAGTCCCAGTCTGCATTCTTTGTATATAATTTTTATACTTTTATTGTGTCTCATCTTTACTGGAAAAAGCCCCATTTTTTTCAGTCTTATCAATCTACATTTGCTGATTATAAAAATATTTTCAGTACAGTGGTATAGATAACAAATGAGGAATGTAAAAAGATTACTGAGAAGTGCTACCACTTAACAGAAATTCAGCATTCTGTTTTTCATTTGTAATGTCAGATAGTTGCTAATACACACCTTGAAACAGTTACTATATTTACAGTAAACTCTCTGATATGCTTCTTTATCATATATTATGTGACTTATTACTTTATACTTTGTAGCTAATAAAGAAGAAGCTTGGGATTTCTGGGCATGTGCACAACTTAATGGCTGGATCCATGGCAGGTACAGCTTTATTTTCACTTTCAAACACCACCTATTTTCAAAGGTAAATATTGATTTAGGGGCTTAGATAGTGTTTCTTGAAATAAAATGCCACTGTAAGTCTATATACAACAAGAGGTCTACCAAAAGACTTAATAGGATGAATATTTCCTTTGGAAAAATGGTTTTTAATTAAAATAAAACTTTAAAGAATATAGCAACTTAAATTTTGTTTGTGTTAAATCTTGTTAAAACAATATATTTTAAAACCCAAGACTATTAAAAATGCTTCCCCAAATATTTTTATAGTTAAACTGAAAGCATCTGTTTTTAATCAAATAAACAGTACTCAAAGCATGAAAGTGAAAACAACTTAACTGATTTTCATGTCCAAGCTGAGAGACATATAAAGGAAAAACAGTGAGAAACAGGATTTTTTTAAAAAGTGCAGAATTGGTTCTTCAGATTGGGTAACAGATTCTAGTTCTAGTATGGGTTTAGAAAGATGCTGGAAACCAACATGAAATGGAGATCCTGTCTTACAAAAGGAGACTAAAAGACCTTGGCTTAGTTAGCCTAGCAAAAAGAAGGCTGAGAAGGAATATGATTGTTCTCTATAAAGACATGGGGGGGCATAAACCAAAGAGGGAGAACTATTTAAATTAAAGAAAAATGTTGGCACAAGAACAAATGAGTTTAAACTGGCCACAAATAAACTTAGGCTGGAAATTAGAAGGTTTCTAACCACTAGAGCTGTAAGGTTCTGGAACAGCCTCCTAATAATATTAGTGGGGACAGACACCTAATTAATTTTAAGATAGAGCTAGATAAATTTTGAGTAGGATTTTGTATGATGGGGTTGTGTGCCGAGATGGGGTGAGAGGCTGGGCTTTGTGGGTCAGGAAGTGTCCCTTCTGATCCTATCGCTAATGTTCTTAAATCACATACCTCGGGATTTCAGCCTGACTTGCAGTGGTCAGATGAAAATTTTGTCCTCCCAATTTGTTTTTTTGTTTTTTTCCCTTTCCTGTAAAGCATTAGAGATGGGGCAGGGGGGCTGGTGCTCTGAGATGGTATAAAGAATCCTTTGTTTTAGGTGCCTGGCTGGTGAGTCCTGCTCATGTGTGAATGGTCAGAGTTTAGGGAGTCAGAAAGGAATTTTCCTTCAGGTCAGATTGAGTGGGATCTTGGGTTTTGTTTTGTCCCCCCCCCTTCCTCTGTAGCATGGTGTGCAGGTTGCTTGCTAGATCATCTGGGTATCTCACCAAATCAGTTCCCTGCCATTGCAGGGACCTTGGGCACTGTGCACCTTGGCCCCTCCTATCTGCTATGTCACAGTATAGTTTGTTTCTTGAGGGCTGTAATACTTCAATCTAAACCAGGTTATGGGTTCAATACTGGAGAAACTGGGTGCAGTTTAAAGGCCTATGGTGTGCAGGAGATCAGAGTAGATGATGTGGTGGTCCTTCTGGTCTTAAACTCTATGACTCTGAAATGCGTGGATTCTTTGGACCTTCGTATGATCCCTGGCCTTACAGGACGCTTCGGAATATTGTCATGGAACTCTTCTGAGCAGTCTTCTGTCCTTTTTTAAATCTGAGTTCTAACAATGATTATGGTATTAGAAGAAATAACAGTTAGCAAGCTATGAGTGTAAAATATGAGGCATGCATTTTTATTTTCCCACTCAACCCAAAACAGCTACGGAACACAGTGGGGAGGGAAAAACTAATTCTTATTCCTACGTTTATATGAAGAGGACTTTACATTGATTGGCATTTTCCACATAGTCATTAAATGGTATTAAATAGGTAGCTTTTGTTTTTAAAAAAATTGACTAACAGTGGACTACTGACACTATTGCCTTCAATTAAGCGGAAAAGAACCTCATGAAATAAAGATCCCTTGCCCCCCATATTGAACAAATAACCAAACAAAAGAAGAGAGAATGAAAAGAAACAGTCCATAAAATCCTAAAAGCTAACAAAATCCATTTGGCAAGACGTGGTCAAGAACTTGGCTGGATTTATACAGTATGAAGTGGAATAAAAGCTTATCTTTCTCGCCCTACGCTTTTGGAAATGTATTTTCAAAAGCTTATTCCTTAGTTTTGCTCTACTGGTCTTAGGAATGTTGGGAGTCCTTGTGTAGATAAAGCTACTACAGCTGCCACCATTTGAAGCACTATTTTGGTGAGACTACATTAACTCTTTCATTTGTATTACAGTAGCACCTTGAGACCAACCAACTATTGTACTAAGTATTGTAAAAATACTAGCATAAGAGACAGTCCCTGCCACAAACAGCCTAAAATCTAAGTAGATCAGATAGATCAGTCATTCTCAACCAGCAGTATGCAGAAGTCTTCCAAGGGGTAGGTACATTAACTCATCTAGATATTTGGCTAGTTTTATAAAAAGCACTAGCAAAGTCAGTACAGTGTAAAATTTCATACAGACAAAATGAGAAAGTAGTAATTTTTTCAGTAATAGTGTGCTGTGATACTTGTATTTTTATATCTGATTTTGTAAGCAAGTAGTTTAAGTGAGGTAAAACTTGGGGGGCACGCAAGACAAATCAGACTCCCGAAAGGGGTACAGTTGTCTGGAAAGGTTGAGAACCACTGCAATAGACTAAATGAGGAGCGGGAAGGAATATAACACACATGCAGAGGGAAAGGAAGGGGTAAGGATTGGAGCGAAGGTGGGAAAGGGTTGTAGGAGAAGGGAAAGACGAAGGATGTGAGCATGGAAGGCAGTGGAGTAAGGCTGAAGTGAAGAGACTGTGAATGAAGGTCTGGAAGGGAGTTGGAATAAATGGCCATTTAACACAGAGGAGAGAAAAAATTGAGCAGAGAGTCTGATAACATTAGCGTCCAACAGTGCCAGGTGCAACCCATTTAGTCCTGCTGTCTTGAGTCTCTAGCTGGCTCTTGAGGAAGCATAGCACTTCACGTGCCCTGTTACCTTTGGAGAAGGTGTTTTCTCCAGCATCCCTGGACTCAGAACTGTCACAGAAGAGGGTAATTCTGCCTGCGCTTCTTCTCCCTTGTGATGCAGCTGTATGTTCCGCAGCTGCTTCTGTTAAGTTGTGTTTTTAAACACTGGAGATGTGGTAGTCCTGTCGAGCCAGGGTTCACAACATTGCTAATGTAAGTGGAACTGAATCAGTGTTAGCAATGGTGGGAAACAAACATATTTTCTAATGTACGCAGGTCAAAGGTATCCCTCTGCAATCTGGAGAAAAGTAGTGGGGATGGGGGAAGTATGAGTGAATGCAATGAAAAAAACCATTGTAATGCATATATTCAAGGAGGCCTGGTTAAAGTTACTGTGGAGACTTTAACTCTGAATTTCCTGACTCTTTTGTGATTCAAATTTCAGCCATAACACTTAATTAACAGATAATTGCTTTATCATTTCCTTTAAGGAAAGAGAATTGGCTGAGAGGAAAGAAAAATGGTAGATATTAGAGAATTGTTTAGAGATTAAAAAACAAAACAAACTTTCTAAAAGTAAGGATTTTGAAAACAAAGCCATTTGAGTTCTCCAAATGTAAAAACAACTATACTGAAGCACAAGAAACATGTGTTTCCCCCTACTTTTGATAAATTAGTTTTGGCTGTTCATCAAAAGTAGGGGGAAACACATGTTTCTTGTGCTTCAGTATAGTTGTTTTCAGAATAATTCATGTGGTATAAGAGTAAGTATAAGAAACTTTAGCCCATCAGCTAATTTACAGAAAGTGACTGAAAATAAGGGTTTAGAATGAAAGTACCATCTCAGTATTAACTACAGCATCCCTATCTTTGTTATCGTACTAGGATGAAGGTACAATACAAAAGGAGCCATTCAGCTAACTCCTTGAGATGTAAGCAATTTAATTATATTTTACAGGTCTAGGCAGGGCTGTCCCTAGACATTTTGGTGCCCTACGCAATCCCCCTGCGGGCGGGGTGGGGTGTCCACAGGCCTCTGCAGGGAGGGTTGTGCCCAAGGTCTGTGGGGGGCAAGAGTAGGCTTGGCGGGCAGGTGGGAAACTGCCCTCCAGCACGAGCCGACAGAGCGGAGTGACTGGGGCTGGGTTGCTCCACTTCCTGCTGCCCAGTGATTGTAGGGCGAGCCAGACCCCGCACTCATGGGGCTGCGGGAAGTGGAGTGACCCGGCCGCAGCCTGCTCTGCTCTGCTCCCCGGGCTTCCAGCCTTGGGACTTGGGGGGCAGAGGGGAATTGCACCCCAGCACTCACTGGTGGCGTGACTGGGAGCTGGCAGAGCAGAGTGGGCTGGGGCCGGGTTGCTCTACTTCTTGCCGCCCAGTGAGTGCAGGGCACACCCGACCCCTGCTGGAGTCCCCTGGGACATAGCTCAGGGGAAGGGGTGGAGAGGGGGTGGGGCTGGGGCGGAGCAGGGGTGGGGGCTTTGGGGAAGAGGTGGGGCGGAGCAAGGGTGGGGGCAGCTTTTCTGGCCGCCTCAGCCGGCCAAGGGATCAGGCTGGCCGCTGGAGCAGCACAAAGCTGCGTAGGGCACCAGGAAATTTGGGGCAATTTTGTGCCCCAAATTTCCTGGTGCCCTACACAGCTGCGTAGTTTGCGTATGGGTAAGGATGGCCCTGGGTCTAGGAACTGTAGAATTTCCTGTAACTTTCCTGAGCTAGGGAAGCTCCTTGACCTACCTGACAGGTCTGCTAGACTTCAACTATTTTTTCATATGTGCTGTTGCTGCAGTGGAAAAAGAATTCCTTGTGCTGTAGTCATGGGGTTCCATTCATGGTTTAAAAATACATTCAGGGGTAACTTAGTCCATTCCCCTACACTAGTGTAAGACTGTACCTTGTGCTATTTGTGTAGTTCAGGTTACTTTTGAACATTCGCTGACAATATAGCCAGATAGGACTCCCTTTGGTCTTCAAGTTAAACATGTCATTAGAACTGCTGTATTTGAGAAATCCAAAAGAATTTTTTCGATGTATGTATTTTTTTGAAAAAGAAGTTTCTGCAGTTTGTCTCCCTATAGAATGATGGAACAATAGAGAATAGTAGTTTTCCACTTGCCAGGAACAAGGAAAAAATTATTTTTAATCAAGGCTGGTGTATATGCAATACATACATTTAATAGGCACAATTCTCCTTCAGCCTTTCTTTCTTTGCTCTAGAGAGAGAGAGCTTTCTTTTTTTTTGTCTTTAAACTTCTATTTGACGAAGGAAGAGTAAGAAGGTAAAGTAATGGTAGGAAATCCTAAAGGGAACTGGAGATGAATGCTTGTATAGCTGATCTCAATAACAGCTCCCAGATCCAAACACCTTTGGGGAACCAAACAGTTTGAAGTAATCCCTGTTGTGTTTCATGGCTTTATGATGTTTTTGAAGAAGTGGTTTCTTTCAGCAAAGAGGGAACAGATTGTCATATTCTTGCAGGTCAGTGCTATGCTCTGACTGTAAATCTCAGTTCCTGCCTCTTATTCAGGAAATATCTTACTATTTTTAATCCTATCACATCAAAGAAGAAGCTGTGGAAAAGATGTTAGCCCAGGACCAGATAATTCTAGATAATTTGATCAACTGTCAAATTTTGTGGTGTGGGCTGAGCTCTGACATCTCTACTTTCTAATATTTAGGCAGTAGAGATGAGATTAGACTCTAGAATTTATGCTGGGTCTTTTGCCTTTTGCATTCATTGTCACAGTTTGGCCCTTGAATCTTGCAGAAGTAGTAGTAGCTATTCTAAATCAATGTGGCAATTCTAAATCAAAAAATAAATATTGATACCTCCTGCTGTATTTCTGCCTACAGGAGGGGTTTTCAACCTTTTTCTTTCTGAGCCCAACCCCAGCATGCTGTAAAAATGCCACGGCCCACCTGTGCCACAACTGTGTTTCTGCATATCCAGTAGATTAAAAGCTATGGCTAGTGTTGGGGGGGTAGCAGGCAGAGCAATTACCCAGGGCTCCACCTGCACAGGGGGCCCTGAGAAACGAAGTTGCTCAGGTTTTGGCTTTCAGCCTTGGGCCCCAGCGAGTCTAACATGGCCTTGTTCTCTGGTTTACTTTGGCGGATTCCTGAAACTTGCTTGCAGCCCCCCAGAAGGCCCTGATCCCCTGGTTGAGAATTGCTGGCCTAGAGGAACAGGGATAAGTGTCTTTCTCCCACTATTGACCATTGGTTCCAAAGAAAACATGGAGATTGTAGTCCACACTGGATTTGTTGAGTCATTAGGACTTTTCAGAGTGTACATCCCTTCATCAAACTTTGTGGCTAGAGGACTTAATCAAAAACATGTAAAATATGGGTCTTGTTAAGGCCTTTTCACATGCAGTTTTTTGCACTCCTCCATTCAGAGTTTTCCAGATTCAGATGCTATTTGGATTTAGGTTTGGCCACTTGTGTGCAACAAACTCCTGGAGGTTCTGTTGGCCAGTCTTTTTCTAAGGAATATGTATCCAGCTTTACCTGGATGACTACCTGATCAGGGCAGGGATTAGATAGTCCATTTTCTCAATTATAACTGCTTTTTTGTGAACTCTGAAATCCCATCTGGATAGGACTCCAGTTACTCCGCCTTGGAATAGTATTAGACACTCTATTAGGGAAAGTCTAGATGTTGTCAGATGGACTGTAATCTGTTGGGGCTTCCTTTGGTAGTGCAGGTCAGATGGGACTTTGCAATTTACATCAATTGAACCCTGGGTGACACTACCCCAGAGACACTCCTCATGCAGATGCCTGCTGTTTTGTCAGAAAAACACTCCACTCTCTCTGAAATGTATCTTACTCTTCTGCAGCAAGTGTGTAATTGGGAGGATAATCCAGGGGGCAAGAACCTTTGCTTCTCTCTCCGGTCTATAATACGTGGTTAGGTCGAATTTAGCCGCGTTAGGTCTATTTAAAAATGACTGCGTCCAGACAACCAACCCCGTTCCATCGACCTAAAGGGCTCTTAAAATCGACTTCTGTACTCTTCCCCGACGAGAGGAGAAGCGCTAAAATGGACCTTACTGGGTCGACTTTGGGGTAGTGCGGACGCAAATTGATGGTATTGGCCTCCGGGAGCTATCCCAGAGTGCTCCATTGTGACAGCTCTGGACAGCACTTTGAACTCCGATGCACTAGCCAGGTACACAGGAAAAGCCCTGGAAACATTTGAATTTCATTTCCTGTTTGGTCAGTGTGGCGAACTCAGCAGCACAGGTGACCATGCAGTTCCCCCAGAATCACAAACGAGCTCCAGCATGGACCGAAAGGGAGACACTGGATCTGATTGCTGTACGGGGAGAAGTATCTGTGCAGGCCGAACTCCGATCAAAAAGAAGAAATGCAAATATATATGCCAAAATCTCACAGGGCATGTTGGAGAGAAGCTACAACAGGGACACACAGCAGTGCCACGTGAAAGTTAAGGAGCTCAGGCAAGCCTACCAAAAGACAAAGGAGGCAAACAGTCTCTCCGGGTCAGGGCCCCATACATGCCTTTTCTATGATCAGCTGCATGGCATTCTGGGGGGACCCTACCACTATCCCACCACTTTCTGTGGACACCTGCAAGGGGGGAGTCTCACACAACAGGGAGGAGGATTTCGTGGATGAGGAAGAGGAGGAGAATGTGCAGCAGGCAAACAGTGAATCGTTCTCCCCGGTAGCCAGGACCTTTTCATCACCCTGGAGCCAATACCCTCCCCAAGGCGGGATCCAGACCCTGAAGCCGGAGAAGGCACTTCCGGTGAGTGCTCGTTTGTAACTACGGTACAGGGTTTAAAAGCAATAGTGTTTAATGTTTGATTTGCCCTGAAGAATTAGGATGCATTCATGGCCAGTACAGCTACTGGAAAAGTCTGTTCACATGTTTGGGGATGGAGCGGGAATCCTACAGGGACATCTCCATGAAGCTCTCCTGGAGGTACTCTGAAAGCCTTTGCAGAGGGTTCTGGGGAGGGCTGTCTTATTTCGTCCTCCATGGTAGGGCACTTTACCATGCCAAGCCAGTAGCAAGTATTCTGGAATCATTGCAGCACAAAGCATGGCAGCGAATGGTCCTGGGTTTTGGCCGCATTCAAGCAACATTCGGTCTATATCTTTGTGTTAGCCTCAGTAGGGTGATATCATTCATCGACCCCTGATTGAAATAGGGGAATTTTTGTAAGGGAACAGTAAAAGGACCCCATTCATGCTGGGCTATTTGCGCTTGGCTAAAAGGGATCATCCCAGAGAATAGTCATGTGGTGGAGGGAGGGGAGAAGCGTGGCTATTCTCCGGGATGAACCCAAAGGGTTTGGGGGAGGTGTGTGCTGCACATCCACCCGAAAACTGCAGCCCTTCCTTTTAAATGTGAAACCCAACCTATTGCTTGCTCTGGGAAAGGAGGGTGCTGCAGTTTGAAAATATTCCCACATATTATGAAGGCATAAGAAGCCAACTCCACTTACCAAAAGGCTTACCATGGCTGCCTGAAAACCAAATTCTGTTGCCCAGCCGTGTGTGTGTGTGTGTGTGTGTGATTTGTCGCCATACCGGCAGGCGCTCCATATAAAAAGCAAAATGCGACCTTGTACCTAAAGCACATGTGCTGTCTGCTGTGACTTGCTTGCTTAACTGTGAAAGAGTCTCCCTTTTGTTCTCAGAGAAATGTATCATCTTAAATTTTACTCTCCCTCTTTATCTCCCTCCAGGTGCAAATGTTACTATGTTCCCCCTATCATCTCTGTCCCTGAGGTTATCACAGATTAGAAGGCGAAAAAAACGCACTCACGATGACATGTTTGTTGAGCTCATGCAGTCCTCCTGCACTGATAGGGAACAGCTTAGTGAATGGAGGCATTCAGTGTCAGAGGCCAGGAAAGAATTAAGTGAATGCTAAGAGCGGAGGAAGGACGCGATGCTGAGGCTAATGGGGGAGCAAACGGACATGATGAAGTGTCTGTTGGAGCTGCAGGAAAGCCAACAAGAGCACAGACTCCCCTCGCTGCATCCACTGTATAACCACGTGGTCTCTTTCCCACGTTCCATATCCGCCTCACCCAGACAGCCAAGAATGCGGAGGGGGAGGCTCCAGGCACCCAGCCACTCCACTCCAGAGGATGGCCCAAGCAACAGAATGCTGTCATTCAAACAGTTTGATTGGTAGTGTGACTACAATAAACAATGCTTTTTCCACCAAATGCATCCGATGAAGTGAGCTGTAGCTCACGAAAGCTTATGCTCTAATAAATTTGTTAGTCTCTAAGGTGCCACGAGTACTCCTTTTCTTTTTGCGAATACAGACTAACACGGCTGCTACTCTGAAACCTACAATAAACAATGTGGCCTTGTCCTTCCCTCCTCTCTCACCCCACTCGGCTACCTTGTCCATTATCTCTTTCTTTATTAATTTAAAAAAAAAATGCATGGTTTCAAAACAATAGTTATTTTATTTTGAAGAAGGGAGGGTGGTTGGCTTACAGGGAATTAAAATCAACAGAGGGGGTGGGTTTGCATCAAGGAGAGAAACGCACAACTATCACACTGTAGCCTGGCCAGTCATGAAACTGGTTTTCAAAGCCTCTCTGATGCGCAGCATGCCTAATTGTGCTCTTCTAATCGCGCTGGTGTCTGGCTGCTCAAAATCGGACACCAGGCGATTTGCCTGAACTTCCCACGCCTTCATAGGGGAAGGGATAGCTCAGTGGTTTGAGCATTGGCCTGCTAAACCCAGGGTTGTGAGTTCAATCCTTGAGGGGGCCATTTAGGGATCTGGGGCAAAAATTGGGGATTGGCCCTGCTTTGAGCAGGTGGTTGGACTAGATGATCTCCTGAGGTTCCTTCCAACTCTGATATTCTATGAATAAACATCTCCCCCTTACTCTCACAGATACTATGGAGCACACAGCAAGCAGCAATAACAATGGGAATGTTGGTTGCGCTGAGGTCTGACCTAGTCAGCAATCAGCGCCAGCGAGCTTTTAAACATCCAAAGGCACATTCTACCATCATTCTGCACTTGCTCAGCCTATAGTTGAACTTCTCCTTACTACTGTCCAGGCTGCCTGTGAAAGGCTTCATGAGCTATGAGAGCAATGGGTAGGCTGGGTCCCGAAGGGTAACTATTGGCATTTCAACATCCGCAACGGTAATTTTCTGGTCTAGGAAGTAAGTCCCTTCTTGCAGCTACTCGAACAGTCTGGAGTTCCTAAATATGCGGGTGTCCTGCATCTTTCCTGGCCATCCCACGATGTCGGTGAAATGTCCCTTGTGCTCCACCAGTGCTTGCAGCACGATTGAGAAATATCCCTTGCAGTTTATGTACTGGTTGGCACGGTGATCCGGTGCCAAGATGGAGATATGAGTTCCGTCTGTTGCCCCACCACAGTTGGGGAACCCCATTGCAGCAAAGCCATCTACTATGACCTGCACGTTTCCCAGAGTCACTACCCTTGATAACAGAATGTCAATGATTGCATTGCATTGGCTACTTGGATCACAGTAAACTTGCCCACTCCAAATTGATTCCCGACTGATGGGTAGCAGTCGGGCATTGCAAGCTTCCACAGGGCTATCGCCACTTGCTTCTCAACTGTCAGAGCAGCTCTCATCTTGGTATTCCTGCGCTTCAGGGTGGGGAAAAGCAACTCTCAGAGTTCCAGGAAAGTGGTCTTAAGCACGCAAGAATTTCGCAGCCACTGCGCATCATCCCATACCCGCCACACTATGCGGTTCCACTAATCTGTGCTTGTTTGCCTGGCCCAGAATCGGCTTTCCGCTTTATCAACCAGCCCCACTGCCGCCATGATGTCCCAATTGCTACAGCCCGTGCTTTCAGGAACGTCGGTGTCCCTGTCCTCATCAAAGTCCTCCTCATGTTGGCATTTCTTAGCCCGGTTCCGCATATAGTCCAGGATAATGTGCGAGGTTTACAATGATCACAACAGCAGTGGTGACGGTGAGCTCCGTGGGCTTCATGCTTGCCGTAATATAGCGTCTGCATGAGTGACCCAGGGAAAAGGGCGCTAAACGATTGTATGCCATTGCTTTCACGAAGGGAGGGGCGACTGATGACATGTATCTGAAACCACCCGCGATAATGTTTTTGCCCCATCAGGCATTGGGCTCTTAACCCAGAATTTCAATGGGCAGCAGATACTGTGGTATAGTATCCACAGTGCATCACTGTAAGTTGATGCTAGCCACGGTAATGAGGATGTACTCTGCCGAGTTAATGCGCTTATTGGGGACATACGCAATTGATTGTATAAAATCGATTTCTAAAAATTGACTTCTGTAAAATTCGACCTAATTTTGTAGTGTAGACAGTTCCTTAGAATGCATAATGACCAGTGTCAGCTTTCTGGGATGGAGAGCTAGTCTGAGGGTTCTTTACAAGCTCAATTGGAAAGTCTCATTCGGCTTACTACAATTTAAAGAAACTTCTCTGGAGAAGTCGCCTTGTTCTAGTAATGTGTAGAAAGATGATGGTGCCTATATAATCACGATATCACTACGAGTATACAGTTCCAAGAGGAAGCCAATCTTCTGCCAATGTGTAGAAGTGTGCTCCCCCTTTTCAACATAAACCTTCTTCAGGACTTATCTATCTGCTATGGCAAGTCAATTTAAATGTTGATTTGTTTAGCAGGAGTGAGTGGTTCCTGTAGAAAACCATTTGAATTTGTGTTTGTTTGTTTTTTCCCTGAAAGCAAATAATTACTGATTTTTGTCACTGGGATGTCACCAGAGATGGACACCCGAGTTTTGCTTCTGATGGTTCAGTTCCTTCATGGGTTGGGGAGTGGAAGTTTAACCACTGTCCTTTGTAATCTGAAGATTTCATAAAACTTGGCCATGAAGTTGCAACAAGAAAATGCCCTTTCTTTGAGCATTCTAATCTCAAGACCAACACCTGTTCTCCTAAAATGCTCAGCAGAGACCTTCTGTAAAATTAAATACTTATTGTAATAAATCTGACTCTGCCAATAATATATCTGAATGTGCTTTCTACCTTTCCCAACTGAAAATAAAGATTTAAATATATTTTTAATGGTCTGAAGAGATTCCAAGATTGCCTGGATTTTATAGTTCCTCTGAGACCCCGAATAATACTGCAATGTATTTCACTTATCTCACAGTGGTTTTTGTTGTAACTGAATCCGACTTTGAAAAAAGTTTTACTCACTGGATGGCAAATGTCCTTGAATTTTGTTACATCTGGACTAAGGAATTTAATACACCTAATTAGTATGCGCTCATCTTGTTTTTAAGCCTCCATGAGAACCTTCAAATCCATTATGGCAAAATATTTGGCTTGCTGCCCTACTCCTTTCCAGAACAAGTTAAGAGGATACTCCATTAGACTTCTCTCTGCTTAGACTGAGGGGGCTGAAACATGGTCCCTTGATGTCTGCACTGTGTCACTATAGTCTCATTTTCCATTCTAACAAGGTTCTGTTCTGCAGGTTTGTGTCTGAGTTTAAAAACTGCAGTATGATGAGCCTACCTCTTTTTTGGATGTTGGTTTCTCTGTCTGCCCTATATACTGGACACTAGTTGTAGGATGGAGTAGAAGAGAAGTGTAACAAGACAGAATTTCATACTTTGTAATTGTTTGTTTTTATCTTCCTCTTCTCCCACTTTACTACCACCTTTGTCCCTTACATTTGTTTTTGTTTTTTTTCTTTTTCTTTTATGCTCTAAAAGTTTCTTGATTGTGTGTAGGTGGGTGGTGGAGAGAATATTAAAATTATATTACGTACTCTTACCTTAATTGAATCTTCGCTTCCTGGGTTATAAATGTAAAATGGAGAAGGGGGGTAGGAGGGGGCAACTACAGCAATTTCAGATATTTGTAAGTGATTTTAATTTTCCCTCCATGTTGCTTGTAATCAATTCATGGGTTACTATCTACCTTGTAGCTTAGTGGTAAAGAGAGGCTAATTATTTAAATGGTGGTGTTAGTGAGGACTGTCATAGATTAAAACAATGTTCTGTTTGTGATCTGCCCCTAAAATGGCAACATCTAAGCCTCTATGCAAATTTGGAGCAGCATGATGGCAGATCTTCAGATTTCTGTTGTCCAAGTAAATATCATCTTATGAAGTCTAACCAAAGAAAAATATAGCTATAGAGATTTATAATGGAAGTGATGATATAAAGGTAACTACGGGGCATGTCGGTGGTGCTGCAATAAGACTTGGTCAGATTTACAACCCTTAATCATGTATGTAGCATTTACTCACACAACACTGACTTCAAATGGGCTACTTCCACAATTAAGTGCTGCATGCATAATTAAGGAACACAGAATCTTGCTCTGTAAACAATGTGGCATTAACTAATTTATTGTCATTCAGCTAAGAGTAAATAGAATGATTAAAAAACCAAATTAAATTATTGTTAGCCTTATTTTAAGTTTTCATTTAGAATAATTTCCAGTGTGTTCAGATACCATTTAAATATACGCTTACAAATATACATATACATATAAATATACAGTAATTGTATTGTTAGACTTTTTGATAACATCACTTTTTGGAAATTTAAATGTATAAATCTGTGGTGTTTGAATATTTAACTATGGCAGGATCAGGTCCTATGTCCCTGATCCTACAAAGATTTACTCACTACTCATGCAGGTGAGTAGTCCCACTGACTCCAATGGGGTTATTCATATGAGTCCAGTTAGTAACATAAGCCATTGCAGGATTGAGGTTTAGTTGCATAGCTCCTATTAATGCTGATGGATACAAATGTAATACTCAGTGCATGGCTGAGTTTAGTTCTCTTAGCCTTTGATTAAAGGTAGACTTTTAAATTTGACTTTTTAAAAGTTATTGAGTGTACATTCATATATTAATGGTTTGCCTTGAAAGGATCTTTTGTTACTTAAAACTATCTAAGAACAATTAAGGTATGTGGTGGTGGTCTTTTTTTTTTTTAAATAGGTATAACAGCAGTCATTTGTACTTACCCTCTTGATATGGTTAGAGCACGTCTGGCATTCCAAGTGAAAGGAGAGCACAAGTACACAGGAATTATTCATGCATTCAAGACTATTTATACAAAGGTATTTCATTTTCTCCTTCCATACTTGTTAAAGAAAAATGTGGTGGTTATGTTTTTTTAATGCTGTGCAACACTGTTTAATGACCTGAAGGAAACAAATGTGAATTTGGCTTTGACTGTGTGTGTAGCGCACTTTCTTTTTACAAAAGGGTCTGTATGCTCCCCTTTTACTCATGCTGGTGGAGGGTGGCTCAAGCTGGTGGAAATGGCAGAGGACAACAAATTGGGAATAACAGTGGTATGTACTCCTGAGGTTTTTGCCTCCAAGAATAATATTTATAAAGGGGGTTGGAAAGCTAACATACTTATTTGTGTGTATTGGAAATCATCTCCCTACTTTGTGATCCTGGGTGTTGGTAGACCTGCTTTCTCCTAAGCATTTTCTGCTCTCTGTCTCCTAAGCGGCCAATTTATAGTCCCTCCTCTCAGCATCTGAGGAAGAGGAAGATGAAGTTAATATTAATACCTCATTGCCTGGCTAGCATTGTCATACAAATGACTTGTTGTCAGTACAATCAGTTCCATAATAATCTAACTATTTCTACTTCTGTTTGCCATGAATTGTTTGTATTTTTATTTTTCCTTCAAAAGGAAGGAGGTTATATTGGATTTTACAGAGGACTGATGCCAACAGTTGTAGGAATGGCTCCTTATGCAGGTAAGTTAAAATTTTTGTTGCCAGCATTGTATACGTGTCTCACAGTTGTATTTGCAAAATTTGTATTGGCTTCTGTTAAACTGAAGGGCTAAATTTCTGCTTGGATAGAATGGAAAGGGCATACTGCAGAGAGTCATTTGTAGCTTCCTGATCTTATGGTAGATTAGCTTATGATGTTGATCAGTGCAAGTTAGAATAGCTGCTGTAACTTATACCACTGGTGAAAATCCCTAAGTGACCTTTCTGAGATGTGAGGGGCCAGTGACAGTTCTCCTCTCCCTCCCCACCCCTAAAACTTCTCCAATGGAAAAAGATGCAGGACCTGTTCCTAAACCTGGCTCATCTGGCTGCAGTTGCTATATGAAAGGCCCACACAAACTAAGGGAAATAGACTGACTATAAAGGGGAAACAATGAAATTGACTATGGAAAATGCTCTTGAATGAAGTAAATAAACTGAAAAGATAAGAGATTTTTTTCTAATTTCTTTCAATTATACTGATCTTAGGTGTTACTTGTAACTATAACATGTTAAATTAAAAATCACTTTTTTCAAAGTGTTTTAAGATCCTTGGTTAGAAGTTACAAGACAGATGGGCAAAGTATTATTGTATGTACACTTCCATTGCATGTGTAGTACAAAAACCAATTCTTAAAATTAATGCCTAAGGCTCACTTTTTTCCAAAGTGTCTTCTCAACACTTTGCAAATTACAACAAGCTGACTCCTAGACCACACTTAGGTTTGCTATTGGATAAACATGTAATATGTGTATTGATTTATGTAATGTATGTAACTTTTCTCTCTTTCACAGTATTTAATAAAAATCTCATAAAGAATCAGGAATTAAATAATTCAGTGTGTGATTACTCTCTTATGTTACAAAAACTCTATGTGTATCAGTAAGAAACTTGCGGTTTCCTAAAGTCTACATAAAATTACATTTTTTTCTTTCAGGTTTTTCATTTTTTACCTTTAGTACCTTAAAGAGCATTGGACTTGCCCAAGCACCTAGCCTGCTTGGAAGGCCTTCCTTAGATAATCCTGAAGTCTTAGTTTTGAAAACACATGTAAGCTTGCTGTGTGGCGGCTTGGCTGGAGCAATAGCACAGACAATATCGTAAGTTTTGGTGGGATTTGGGTTTGTTTGTTTTGGGGTTTTTAGCTGCACTTATGGAAGAAATTGTATGCTATCTTGGATTAAGAATTTTTCTTAAATGTAATATTTCAGAGTTAAGCTTTTTTTACCTGATAGGTCAGAAACTAGAATGCACTGACTTCATGGTGCTTCACTTTCTGAATATGTTTTAATTTTGAAGATCTTTAAAAATATATGTATCAGACCAAATCCTGCTGTCTTTATTCTGACGAATTTCCACTAAGGTAAATTAGAATCTTACATAGAGTTGGAGTTGTTTTACACCAGTTCATTTTAAAACAAAATCATAGCCACAAATATATATTTAAGTTTATTTTTATGTCCCCCTTCTTTTCTACTCCCTGCCTTGTCAGATTTTCTGCATGGCCCAGAAACAGGTGAATTGATTGGATTTATTTATTTGGCATATATTTTTTTCTAAGCTAGTTAATTACAAATGTCACACATGCATTTCTGTTGATCCTTTAAAGGTGAGTTTTATTTTTAATGCCGTTGTCGCCTCCCTAAATTCTGTTTCACACAAACTGTTTTACGCTCTGTCTGATCTTCATGTATCTTCTTTACTTCTGCCTAATGGAACATATTAAGATTCTGATTCACTGTTTTTAATTGTGATGGGGGAAGTCTCGATTTTTTGGAGAACTTTCAGCTGTTTTGGGCACTGAGTTCGATCCTTGACTCACTGTAAAAGGAACGTGGAGGTTTCACAGGGAACTTTATTTATTTATATTCGTGTGTGTGTGTGTGTGTGTGTGTGTGTGTGTGTGTATATACACACAAAAATTGTGTTCATATTTTTGCCATGCAAGTAGTTAAAATGCTTTTTTTTTTTTTTAACAAACAAACAACTCTCTTCTTTAGATATCCACTTGATGTAACTCGTAGGCGAATGCAGTTAGGATCAGCTCTTCCAGATGCTGACAAGTGCCTGTAAGCATTTTATTATACCATCCTTCTCAACTGTAGTAAGTGAATTCCTAAATGTATAAGTAAACCTCTTTGTTTAAAGCTGATACATGATTTATTGTGCTATAGATTCCTTCATATTTTCCACTAGTGGAGAGGGTAGTACATTTCTGTGCTCTTAACTTAGAGGGAAACTGTTTTTTTCTTTATTGTGATCTCTTTTAAAAATCACAGAAATGAATTCTGCGAATATGAGATCTTTATTGTTGAAGTTCTTTTGTGTTAGGCTTCAATTTACTACAGCTTCACTTGGCATAAATAAGCTCCAAGGGCCCAATCCTGCTTGTGTTGAATCGCGGGGCAGGTCTACGCTACAGCTTGGATCGACACTCTGAGATCGATCCACTGGCGGTTGATTTAGCGGGTCTACTAAAGACCTGCTAAATCAACTGCAGATTGCTCTCCAGTCGACCCCTGTACTCTGCCCCCATGAGAAGAGTAAGGTAAGTCGATGGGAGAAAAAAAGACCTCTGCGGTAACTCAAGCTAAGATACGTTGACTTCAGCTATGTTGTTCACGTAGCTGGAGTTGTGTAGCATAGGTCAACTTACCGCAGTAGTGTAGACATAGACATAGAAACGTAGGACTAGAAGGTACCTCAAGAGGTCCTCAAGGCAGGAGTGCAGGGGACAGTTGAGTCACCAACTTCTGTTACCTTGAATTGTGCAGGATCTGGCTCCAATGTGAATGATTATTTTTTTTCTTGTTTACTATCACTTTCTTGTAACCACAGTATTGATTGACAATACAGTTATAGACACTGAGGGTATATCTACACAGCAGTTTAGGCCTGGGGCTGAGCCTGGGCTCAAGCCAAACCCCCCTTGCATTCACACTGCAAATGTGCTAACCTAGTTTAACCATGTTAAACTGTGACCTAGACCCTATTGCTTTCATGTGTGCATGAGGCCCTGACTTGACTCAAGTCCCAGAAGTCCTTCGGATGCATCCTAGAGGAGCAGCGCTGCATGTAGTCAGCACAGTGGCCAGAAGCACCATTACTACCTGGGAGTATGCTTTCTGTTCCTGCTCCTCTCGCTGCCATGGCTCTGGCTCTTCCTCGCTGCTGTGCAGAGCTTTCCTGGAGCAGGGAGCAAAGCCACAAGGCAGGAGGTGGCTATGGGCCACCAGCATGTTGGGGGTCGTTCCTCCCCCGGCCATGCTGAGCCAAGAGCTTTGAAAAAAGGCTGGCATTCTGATGCTTCGTTGGCAGCTAATTCTGCTCTGACATGGATTAATTTTCAGGTTTAAAATATAGTTGCCATAGTCCACACAGAGCTGGGATTTTGGCACTTGTGAAGCAGAAAGGACGAGGATTAGGAAGTGGGGAGAATGATTCAGTTATATAACTTTTCCATTCCCAGTTGGGTCATTGAGGCTCTGATACTATATTAAAGAAAAAATACCACCACCACCAGCTTTTATATCCATGCTAAATTTTTATTTAATACATTTGAACCAACACTCTCCCTGCCCCCCCACACTTTGGTCAAGTTATAAGAAGTAAGACTGTTGGACAGCAAAAAGTAAAGTAAAGAATACTATTTAGAGAAATGCAAGATTTTCTTTGGCCTAGGAGAGTGAGTTATCAGAGATGGTTCCAACCCCATAAAGATACTACATAGGATCAAATCCTGCTTGTCTTATTCATGTGGGTATTCCTGTTGAAGGAAATAAGACTTGTATATGGGCAAGGACTGAAACCAGGATTTCAGTATTTGGCCGTATAAAATAAGGGATCCCACGGGGTGCTGCAGCAGATTGCACCCCAAGGCCTGAGGATGCACTTCACTGTTCTGCAGCCAGCAACCCCCAGGCTGGGGTGAGTGTGTGTTTTTTTTCCTCTGAAACCTACGTTTTATGTCAAACATCAAAACAAACAGACAAAAGCAAACAAAAATATTCTTCATTGAACATTCTATTCTAAAAATTAAGAATTGCAAAGTTTTATTTCAATAGTTTGACAACTCTAGAGACTGATGTTCTAGTTATTCTCGGAACCTTTTCCTGCCAGTGTGAATCAGCCTTAAGGTGGAGAGCACAGTTTTCAGATTGGGTTGTAGTTTAGTATAAAGCCGTCTCAAACTGCATTCTTTCTACTGAAACAGCCACCAAAGGAGCTAATTATGCAGTTTATGTCCTTGTGTGCCCCTTATGGGCTCCTGAGGCACATCAGTAGCACCTCCTCAGTTAGGAAACAGGAAGCAGTAAAGATTTCCCACAGTGCACTATGTTCTAGGGTTAGAGTGTTGACATTGAAGGGAGAGGGGCACTTGGCATTTTGGGATATGTTTACTTTGACTCAGCTCTCTGCACTTGCAGTATGTACGCTAGAACCCTAGGTTTGAACATTGGTCAGAAAATTCTTAACCTAGGGTTAAAATGCAATGAAGATGCTCAAGTCCAGGATTCTCTGACACAGGTCAGCTGACTTGAGTTCCACGAACCCTAGGCTTATGTTGCTGTGTAGACAGTCTAAGATCAAATATCTTAGGCTCTTTCATAGTGCACTTTGGTAACACTAAGTGAAAACTCCAGAATAAAACATTGTTCAAATCCGATTAAATTCACACTTTTACCAAGAACTGGTATTAATTTGCATGGGGCAAATGGAAGTTGAAATCCATTATTTTTCTATTCAGTTATATAAACATCAATCTTTTTAGCTCTTTACAGTTTGTTTATATATATATATATATATATAGGTCTGATTACTGGTTTTGGTGATCTCTTGCTTCTTGGGCTTGCAGGCACTAACCATTATAAAGACACTCGGTCTTCCACTCAGTATCCCTATTAAGCTGGTATTTTGGAGGAATCCATATCTCTAGCTCCAAGGATGGATGGACAATGGTCATAATGTTGGTATTTGAGCATGGGGAAATAGAGAAAGTAAAAGTCCTCAAGTTTGAAGGATTATGAGAGATGCGTTCAGGGAATAATTTCTTTGGTAGCCCGTGAATGCTGAGCCATCTTTCAGATCTCTATGACAGTATTTACTTTTTTTGGTCCCTATATTTTAGCATCTATTTGTTGATGGTTACTAGTTTATTCTCTTCTGTAAGTTTGGAAAGAGGAAAACCAGTTATCTGCAGATCTAATGCATATACTACTTCACTTATCAGTTAAAACAGGCTATTTATAAAAATTGTGCAGCTAGTACTCTTTTCAGAGATAATGTTTGGAAATTCATCTTAGTGCACAGTCTGAAATACAGAATGTGTTCCAAAACTTGAGTCTTAAAGAGAAGGGGGTAGTCTTATGGTTAACATAAGAACGGCCATACTAGGTCAAACAAAAGGTCCATCTAGCTCAGTATCCTGTCTTCTGACAGTGGCCAATGCCAGGTGCCCCAGAAGGAATGAACAGAACAGGTAATCATCAAGTGATCCATTCCCTGTCGCCCATGCCCAGCTTCTGGCAAACAGAAGCTAGGGATACCATTGCTACCCATCCTGGCTAATAACTATTGATGGACCTATCATCCATGAACTTATCTAGTTCTTCTTTCATCCCTTTTATAGTCTTGACTTTCACAACATCCACTGGCAAGGAGTTCCACGGGTTGACTGTAGGTTGTGTGGAAAAAATACTTCCTTTTGTTCGTTTTAAACCTGCTGCCTATTCATTTCATTTGGTGACCCCTAGTTTGTGTGTTATGAGAAGAAGTACATAACACTTCCTTATTTACTTTCTTCACACCAGTCATGATTTTTATAGACCTCTATCATATCCTCCCTTAGTCGTCTCTTTTCCAAGCTGAAAAGTCCCAGTCTTATTAATCTCTCCTCATGGAAGCCGTTCCTAATCATTTTTGTTCCCCTTTTCTGAACCTTTTCCAATTCCAGTATATCTTTTTTGAGATGGGGCCACTAGATTTGCATGCAGTATTCAAGATGTGGGCATACCGTGGATTTATATAGAAGCAATGTGATGATTTCTGTCTTCTCTATCCCTTTCTTAATGATTCCCAATATTCTGTTCGCTATTTGGACTGCCACTGCACATTGAGTGGATGTTTTCAGAGAATTATCCACAGTGACTCAAAGATCTTTTCCTGGAGTGGTAACAGCTACTTTAGACCCCATCATTTTATATCTATAGTTGGGATTATGTTTTCCAATGTGCATTACTTTGCATTTATCAACATTGAATTTCATCTGCCAGTTTGTTGCCTAGTCACCCAGTTCTGAGAGATCCTTTTGTAGCTCTTTGCAGTCTGCTTGGGACTTAACTATCTTGAGTAGTTTTGTATCATCTGCAAATTTTGCCACCTCACTGTTTACCCCTTTTTCTAGATTATTTATGAATATGTTGAATAGGTCTGGTCCTAGTACAGACCCCTGGGGGACACCACTATTTACCTCTCTCCATTCTGAAAACTGACCATTTATTCCTACCCTTTTAACCAGTTACCAATCCTTGAGAGGACCTTCCCTCTTATTTTATGACAGTTTACTTTGTTTAAGAGCCTTTGGTGAGGGACCTTGTCAAAGGCTTTCTGGAAATACAAGTACACCAGATCCACTGGATTCCCCTTGTCCACATGCTTATTGACCCCCAAAGAATTCTAGTAGGTTCTCCTGGTCATCGCAAACCAAGCTGTCCGTGTTTTTAATGATTGAATCCCCCATAATTATTATGTCTTTTCCCCATAACTGGAGTCATGTTTCCCCCTCCTTCCCCCCCCCCCGGAGAGGTAGCCTCACTATGGGAGGGTACAACGACATCATCTGGAAGGGGGGTCCCAGCTATGGGATTGTTTCCCTTTGCTCCAGTTGGATGTTCTCTTCCCAGAGACTCTCATCCTCCTCAACAAGACAGAGGCTGTCAGACCCAGGGTGGGACTGTTCTACTCTGTCCCGGAAAGTCTCATCTATGTACCTCTGTGTCTCCCTTAGCTCTTCCAGTTCAGCCACTGGTCTCCAAAGCCCGTACATGGCCTCTGAGGGCCAGGAGCTCCTTGCACCGAATGCATACATATGCCACCTGCCCATAAGGCAGGTAATCATACATGCTGCATTGGGTGCAATAAACTGGATAGTCCCCACTTTGTTGCTGGACTTCTGCCTACATTCTCTTTTTACTCTTGCAGCTTGTTCCTTTGTTGTTGATTTGTTTTTATCGGGGTATTTTTGGCTTTAAGTTTAAGGAATGTTAAATGTATCTGGCTCCCCCTCATATTTTCACTCTAAACTCCCTCGCAAAACTCCCCTTTTAGCCACTCCTGTTCACTAGCTCCTCTGGTCGCTTAGGAACAGGTTTTTTAAAGCCCTTGTCTTTCTAAGTATCCTTGCCCCCTGGTTAACGGTCTGAGGGATAAAAGCCTCGTTGAGAAGCTCTCAGCCTTGCTTAGCAGGCTGCTAGGCTCAGCATATACGTCCCCAAACAAACAGACCACAGGGTATATTTCAATCAAGCAGCAAGCACACCACAAACACACACTAAGGCACTGGACTGAGGCTGAGATCTGCGTTCTAATCAAGTGTCTGCTACAGATTTCCTGTGTGACATCAGTTAGGGCTTGTTTGCATGGAGAGTTAGCATGCAGGAAGCTAGGCGAAAATCTGCAACACACTCGCTTGCCATGCATTAACTGGCCATGTGGACCTTGTTAGCATGCACAAAGTTCTGTAATGCGCTTTGAGATGCACCCGTGTAGACAAGCCTTTAATTTTTCTCTGCCTTAAAGTTCCTCATTTGTAAAATAGGTTAACACGTACATACCTCACAGTGGCACTGAGAGGATAACAGAGAAACCTTTGAGGAGCTCAGATAGCTTGAGTGGTCACATGACTTTCATTAGTTATCCCATAAAATCAAAAAGTAACATGAAATGCCTTGTATTTAAGAAAATGATTTTCAGTATTAAATACATCTATGTATTGCATAAGGGCTTGGATTCTTTTTATCTTTTCAGTACAATGGTGCAGACACTGAAGTATGTATATAGGCACCATGGAATACGAAGAGGATTATACCGTGGTTTATCTCTGAATTATATTCGTTGTATACCTTCCCAGGCTGTGGCTTTTACCACATATGAGTTTATGAGACAGTTGTTGCACCTCAACTAAATTTTTTTCGTAAACTTCACTGAAAAACTACAGTTATCAGTCTTCATGTTATGTTTGAGTAAATTACTTGAAATGGGAAATTTAATCTGTCACTGTGAACTATTGGAATTTTAGTGCTTAATTTTATTTGCCAAAAAAAAAAAAGCATGGAGTAATAGAACCTTTTGGAGTCAGAACAGGAAATTGCCTAACATGGACATTAGCTAGCTATAACCAACTCTTTGCACTTGTACCTGTAGGCTCCATTTGGTTAATACAAATAAATTATATAATTTAATTTACATCACTGTTAAAATGAAAGGAACCAGATTTTGATACGGGTTTCAAACTGTTTGCTGTTTAGCTTTGTGATGTCATTCCAGGATTTTAATATTATTTATCATTGTATTGCTTGTTAATCCAGAAGTTAAACATCTAATTTTCTTAACTAAATAAATAAGATTAAATTAACTTGAATAAAATGAACCTAATTTTCACTTGCTTGTGAGATTTTGTAAAAGTAGAACTTGGTAGCCCACAATTTAAGGGTTGCTCTATTTTATTGCATATGAATTGTTTGTGTACAGTTAAATAAAATAATGTTCTGTATCTTCTGATGGATAAACATTTCAAGAAATATGAAACTCTTCAACTGTTTCAATAAATACTAGTAATGAGATTAATTTAAAAACAGAATCTTGTGATTTGGAAGTCAGTAACTTTGCTTGTTATCTTTTAAAAACAATGCTATTACTAAGTATGCTATTAACTTAAAATAGGATCTGATAAATGAAAACTCCTACATTTCAATAACAAATGTTAGACAGAGGTCTCTGGGCCCAATCCTGCAAGATATTGCATACCATTTTGTAAGGTGTTGAATGCTCTCAAGTCAATTTTTTGGAAGTTGAGGGCACTCTACACCTTGTCACATTAGCCCCTAAATACATATTTGTCTTTGTGTTTTGACAGAGGAGAAAGTAGGAACAAGACTGTGTGTGCTGCAGCATTTACCTATTGGGGTAGGGGAAAATAAAGACTGTACTGGAGTTTGTTTACAAGTGTGGACAGTAATAGTTTGACTATATACAATGGGGGGTGTGCTATGCTGGCTATGCAGTATAGTGTACAGTATACTATTACACTGATTTTTTTTCTGCTACAGTTGCTGCTCTTCTTGAGGTAGGAAATGACTTTAACAGATCTGCTCATACATGATTTACACTGGTACAATTTCAATTTAAAGAACTTCTTCTTAGCTGAAGAAACTGTAAAACTAGAATAACTATTCTTTCAGTCATTTACTGTTAAGTAACGCAAGTTTATTTATTGATTTGTAAATATTTTGAGTGATGTCCTGGTAATGGATATATTAACTGAAATAGCGATTTCATAATCAATATCACTTATTTTTGACAACAAGGCCACAACCTATAATTTAAGTTTATATATCAAGAATAACTTTTGTGGTTGGAATTTTTTTCATTTTATTAAAATATATATTTCTTTGATATTTACCAATGTTGTTGGCAAAGAATGAGATGTATTTGAATTTATTTTATTAAAAAAACCTTGAATAACAATAAAAATATCTTTATATGATTTGTAAATATTGCAGATGATAGAAATGCATGTTTCTGGAATTATACTATATTGCCCCTTGTAGATAAACATAAACAGAGTTGTCATGCTTCATTAAAAATGACTACAGTTAAGATTTTGGTCTGACTTTTAGTTTTATTTAAAGGAGAATTAATTGTGGTAGAAGCAACTCTTCAAGATCACAAATCACCAGGGTGGATTTGATTTAAATCAAATTGATTTAAATCATGATTTAAATCACTCCTCAGGAAGACTCCATTTCATCATGGTTTTCTACATAAAAGTGCATTCTTGTTGGTTGTTATAACCGTAATACATATTCTTCACAACTCAGAGATTGATGTAGGTTTCATTTTTAGAAGGTACACACTATATATTTTTAAACAATGATTTATTTTGAAAACTTTTCAGATGAGTTTTGCAGCTATTTCAGAACATGAATGATTGGTTATTTCATTTACCAAAGGTAATTGAACCAGATATTTATGAAGTCATTGGGAGGGGAACTATCTCCAGTTCAACAGGTTAATCATTAATATTTGGAGGATTTTCTTGTCATGCTGTATTAGGAGGAGAACATCGCCAGACAGACATTTTTAAATGGTTTTATTTAACTAAAAAAACAACGTTAAGTATTCTGGATTTTTTCTTCAACAGCAAACATATAATATTTTATAATATAATTATAAAAACAAGCATATGTCCCTCATGTCTCACATTTATCTCCAGACGTCTTCTCCTTGTCCAGATCTATTCTGCCCCCAAAAATCTTCTATTCATTGAATGTTTTGAAACTTTGCACTTTTAGAGAGAGGTAAGGGATTGACTCTGTGCGCACACATTTGCAGAGGGGCAATAGAGTTGAAGTCTTGTTATTTCTCATCTCTATATAATTTAAAAACATTTTTGCTGTTAACAAGCATGTTACTTCTGGAGACACAAATCCACAGTTTGAGAACTGCAAAACTAAGCATCTCTGATGGTATCTTCTAGACTGAGCACTGAGTCCCATTGAGTAGATAGAAAGATTAACCTAAATAATCTATACAGAAGCCTGTGGAACCCCATAAGATTGGTCCCTAATCCATGAACTATTAGAACTCATTTTCAAAACTTTTCTTAAACATTACATGAATATATAGTCTCACACTATAGAATTAGAATTTATAATCCCTATTCCATGATGAGATTTCTTTAAGCTATAATTTATCTTAATTAAAACTATTTTAGATAGGTTTTTTCCTCAAAAAGCATTTTATCAAAAAAATCAGATTTAATTAAAAAAAATCAGTTTTTGATTTAAAAAAAAATGATTGATTTTTATCCCCCTTGCAAATCACTAAGCATATGTGTAGACTTAAATTGCAATTGTAGTCTGAAGAACAACTCTGTAAAAATAGCATTGTGAGATTCTGTGTTTTTGTTTTTGTCTTGCAAACTTTGTCAGTGGGGCTCCAGGATTCAAGCTTAGTTCTTTTTCCGTTTTAGTATCATTGCAGTAATAAAGGTTTTGCAGACTAAATTCTGTGTTTAATAACACATGTGAAGCCCCATTGTCTTCTATGGGTTTGCACAAGTATGATTTAGAATTTAAACAATCCTGTTGCTGCACAAGATGGAATAGAATCAAACACAAAAATATAATCTTAGTGCCTGGTATTGTCAGTAGCAACAAGTGTCACGTTCAATGTCTAGGGTTTCCTTTTAAAATTACAAAACAAAACTGACCTGAGCCCGCACCCAGAAATCTGGGAAAACTAAATACTTCCTCATGGCACCTTTAATAGGCAGTACTTTCCCACTCGCAAGCACTAAGTCTGTGTATAAAACAAAGAAAACATTTATTAAGGGCAGAGGGAACACAGTACAGCAAAATTGACTTAAAAGTATGCAAATAATTAAAACACCCACCCCACAGTATCTTGGGCAGTAGTCCTTTGCCTCAGTTTCCTCACCTTCCAGTGTGAAAGTCCGCTGGACTTCAACACACCACTTCCCCCATCCCTTTACTGCACCTCACTCGGTTTGTTGTCAAAGGTTAGCAAAGTTACAGATCCCAGTGGTGCATTCAGATTGGTTCAATTCCAGCCCCTTCTCTGGGGGAAGGGAAGGAGTGCTGCCTGGCTCCTGTGAAGAGATGCCTTGCTACTCATCTCTTGTCTTGCAGCTGCTGCTTTTTTGCATCTAATTTAGCTATCTTGGCTATGCAGGGTTAACCGGTGTGAAAAGCAGTAAAAACTGTTATAAAACAAGCAGCTCTGACTCTGAATGAATATAAAGAACAGATTACCTAATAAGATGGTGCCATTTTTGGTTTCACTTTTCAGAATAAAAATACATGTTTAAAATATATTTATAGTTTAAAACAAAACGTCTTCAAAAACTGGTTTGTCTTGCTAACCCAATAATCCCAACTTTTTAAGGAAATGTATTGTTGCCTGCCCTAGAGGATAGGTTGGGGGAGATTTGAATTTCTCTTCTAAGAGCCTGGGTTTCTCTCTTTCAACTCTTCCCCCCCCTTTTTCTGAATAGGTTAGTCTCCCTTATGCAGCTAAAATAAGGAGTCAGTCATGAATATTAAACCAGTGAGAGAGCAAGAGCAGGAGGAGGAAAATTACACAAACTTAAGCGTGAAAGAGAATTGAGTCCATTCCCTATCATCCCCTGCCCTGAAAAGATATTTCTATTTTTCTTTAGGAGAGTTGAGTCCCTCTTTTCCCTAAATTCCTGTCTTTGTCTTCCTTCCTCTCTTCAATCCCTGTATCACTCTGTGATCTGGGCTTCAGTCTCAGCCAAAGAGAGTCCAAGAGCAGATCAGTTGGCTCCAGCCAAGGTCCCATTGCTACCTGAGTCAATCACCCACTTGCTTCCATGTTTCTCATATTTTTCTCTTTACATGCTCAGTAAAGGAAGATGTGGTGGAAAGTTTGATTTTTCTAGTAGGGCTTTCAGGAGATTAAAAAAAATAATTGTGATTGATCGTGTGATTAAAAAATTAATGACGATTTAAGCACACTGTTAATAATATACCATTTATTTAAATACTTTTGTTTGTTTTCTACATTTTCAAATATATTGATTTCAATTACAACACAGAATAGAAAGTATTCAATGTTCACTTTATATTTATTTTTATTACAAATATTTATACTATAAAAAAACAAAAGAAATAGTATTTTTCAATTCACCTAATACAAGCACTGTAGTGCAATCTCTTTATCGTGAAAGTTGAACTTACAAATGTAGAATTATGTACAAAAAATAACTGCATTCTGAAGTTTTACATTGTTTTATTTTTGAGCCTACAAGTCCACTCAGTCCTACTTCTTGTTCAGCAAATCGCTCAGACAAACAAGTTTGTTTACGTTTGCAGAAGATAATGCTGCCCACTTCTTGTTTAGTGTCACCTGAAAATGAGAACAGGTGTTCGCATGGCATTGTCGTAGCCAGCATTGCAAGATAGTTACGTGTCAGATGCGCTAAAGATTCATATTCCCTTCATGTTTTAAGCACCATTCTGGAGGACATGCTGATGATGGGTTCTGCTCAATAACAGTCAATAGCAGTGTGGACCAACATATGTTCATTTTCATCCTCGAGTCAGATGCCACCAGCAGAAGGTTATTTTCTTTTTTGGTGGTTTGGGTTCTGTAGTTTCCGCGTTGGAGTGTTGCTCTTTTAAGACTTCTGAAAGCATTCTTCACCTCTCATCCCTCTCAGATTTTGGAAGGCACTTCAGATTCTTAAACCTTGGGTCGAATGCTGTAGCTCTCTTTAGAAATCTCACATTGGTACCTTCTATGTGTTTTGTCAAAATGCTCTTAAAACGAACAATGTATAGTGGGTCATCATCCGAGACTGCTGTAACATTAAATATGTGGCAGATTGCAGGTAAAACAGAGCAAGAGAGATACAGTACTCCCCCAAGGAGTTAAGTAACAAATTTAATTAACTCATTTTTTAACGAGCATCATCAGCATGGAAGCATGTACTCTTGAATGGCATGAAGGGCCATATGAATGCTTAGCCTATCTGGCATGTTAAATACTTTGCAATGCCAACTACAAAAGTGCCATGCGAATGCTTGTTCTCATTTTCTAGTGACATTGTAAATAAGAAGCAGGCAGCATCATCATCCATAAAAGTAAGCAAATTCGTTTGTCTTAGCAATTGGATGAACAAGAAGTAGGACTGAGTGGGCTTGTAGGCTCTAAAGTTTTATATTGTTTGTTTTTGTTACATAACTTCCCTCAAAAACAAATCTACATGTGTAACTTGCACTTTCACAATAGAGACTGCTCCACAGTACTTGTATGAGATGAATTTAAAAAATACTATTTGATTTTTACAATGCAAATATTTGTAATAAAAAATAATATAAAGTGAGCACTGTACACTTTGTATATTGTGTTGTAATTGAGATCAATATATTTGAAAATGTAGAAAAACATTCAAAAATATTTAATACATGTCAATTGGTATTTTATTGTTTAACTGTGCGATTAATCACGATTAACTCAAAAAAATTAATCACGTGAGTTAACTGCGATAAATCAATTGCCCTATTTTGTAGGGTGTTTGTTTGTTTTTTTTTTTTTTTTAACAGCAAACCCCATTTCACACTTTTCTTTAAATTTATGATAGTGAAAATATAGCTGTACTGGGGTGCTCTGGGTTTAGTATTGTTTTCATATAGCTTTTTTTCAGTCATAGCCATATTTCATGTACAGATCAGACTAATTCACACTTCCAGTATGCATTTGGTTTGCATATAAATCTTGGATTTTTTTTTTTATTTTTTGGTCAGAGTATTCCTACTCCATGTTTGTCAAACAGAGCTTAAATCACAATACCAAGTAAACTATGCACACACTAAAAATATGTAAAATATAGCCTATCCCATGCCATAATAACCAGTTCTCATATTGTATAATAAACATACAACAGAAGATTTTTCCATTGATATTTGATACTTAAGTTATTCACTCTTTTCAAAATAGTGAATTAAAATTAATCCAACAGCAGTTGTCCATATCTCTTTTCTGTGGAGCTTGAGGCAGCTATCGTGTGTAACTTAAAGGAGTCCACACAGCTTAACTTTTTTCAATCTGTTTTGAAAACAAGTCCAATGTTCTATTTGCAACCATCTGCCATATATTACATTAGAAAAAGTAAAAGGCAGAAAAAGATGGGGATAATGGGACATCGAGTGTTAGGTCAGTGCTTAGATTCTGCCAGACAGAAATGATCACTGTTGCAGAATGAGTTGTACTTTAAAGCCCATATCGTCCTTCTGAGTGCACCCTTCAGGTGACAGGCTTGGCTTCCTTTATCTCTCTCAGGAGTGTAATACTGCGAGCCAACCACTTTTGGACTGATCTCTGAGTTGCAGCCCCCCTATTTCCCAATCGTGTAACCATGACAGGCCCAATTGTACTTACCACTAGCAAGAAAATTTCTTTCTGGGAGTGTGTAACCAGTGACTGACTAAAGGGACACAACACAATTTTATCAAAACAAACATATTGTTTATTCACCTAAAGGTACATAGCAAACAGAGAAAATGGATAAAACAAGGAAAGGCTGGTTCTTGCCTATGCTATTTTGCCCTTGGAAGCGTTGGGTAAATTGCACTCTGCTCAGACATTCCTTGTCCTGGACTCGGAGTGACAGACAGCCCCTCTAACATCATCTTTTTCCCTCAGAGACTGATCTCCACCTGCTGCAATCTACTTAAGGCCTCCTTCCTTCCTGGGCTGGGGACTTGGTTTAATAGGCCCTTGGATTTGGACCTGGTGAGAATAAACCTGGCTAGCCCAGCTGGAGCTAGGCAGGTGAGTATTCCCCAGTTAATAGTTTTCCCATTGTTTCTTTGGGTATCTTTGATACTTTCTTTGACAGTACGGTACCTTATCTTTGCTGCTGTTTCCCTTCTTACAGACTTCTTTGATTTGACTCCTTGCAACCAGGCAGGGTATCAAGCATATGAACTGAGGTGCACATGATAAAACTTCATAAAAAATAAAAATTTTTCCTTTTCTCCCTCATTTGCCACAGAAATAAAGGAGTGTAAGATGCAGTGTAAGATGTTTGAAACTGCTTATCATGCAGTGTAAGATGTTTGAGACTGCTTCCCTGAAATCAACACAAGGTTTTGAATCAAGGACAGCTAGAGAGATTTTTAGTGTAGAAGGGGACTTTTCTTAACTACTTATGCTGTGAAGAAGATTATGAAGTGAGAGTCAAAAAAAAAACTAACAATTTTGGGAATCATTAGGAAAGGGATAGATAAGACAGGAAATATATTGCCTCTATATAAATCCATGCTATGCCCACATCTTGAATACTGTGTGCTGATCTGGTCTCTCCATTTCAAAAAATATATATTGGAATTGGAAAAGGTACATAAAAGGGCAACAAAAATGATTAGGGGTATGGAACAGCTTCCATGTGAGGAGAGATTAATAAGACTAGGACTTTTCAGCTTGGAAAAGAGATGACTAAGGGGGGAATATGATAGATGTCTATAAAATCATGACATGAGTGGAGAATGTAAATAAGGAAGTGTTATTTACGCCTTTTCATAACATTAGAACTAGGGGTCATCAAACGGACCCAGCAGGTTTAAAACGAACAAAAGGAAGTATTTCTTTGCACAAGGCACAGTCAACCTGTGAAGCTCTTTGCCACAGGACATTGTGAAGGCCAAGACTATAACAGAGTTCAAAAAAAGAAAAGGAGTACTTGTGGCACCTTAGAGACTAACACATTTATTAGAGCATAAGCTTTCGTGAGCTACAGCTCACTTATAGAATCATAGAATATCAGGGTTGGAAGGGACCCCAGAAGGTCATCTAGTCCAACCCCCTGCTCAAAGCAGGACCAAGTCCCAGTTAAATCATCCTAGCCAGGGCTTTGTCAAGCCTGACCTTAAAAACCTCTAAGGAAGGAGATTCTACCACCTCCCTAGGTAACGCATTCCAGTGTTTCACCACCCTCTTAGTGAAAAAGTTTTTCCTAATATCCAATCTAAACCTCCCCCATTGCAACTTGAGACCATTACTCCTCGTTCTGTCATCTGCTACCATTGAGAACAGTCTAGAGCCATCCTCTTTGAAACCCCCTTTCAGGTAGTTGAAAGCAGCTATCAAATCCCCCCTCATTCTTCTCTTCTGCAGACTAAACAATCCCAGCTCCCTCAGCCTCTCCTCATAAGTCATGTGCTCTAGACCCCTAATCATTTTTGTTGCCCTTCGCTGTACTCTTTCCAATTTATCCACATCCTTCTTGTAGTGTGGGGCCCAAAACTGGACACAGTACTCCAGATGAGGCCTCACCAGTGTCGAATAGAGGGGAACGATCACGTCCCTCGATCTGCTCGCTATGCCCCTACTTATACATCCCAAAATGCCATTGGCCTTCTTGGCAACAAGGGCACACTGCTGACTCATATCCAGCTTCTCGTCCACTGTCACCCCTAGGTCCTTTTCCGCAGAACTGCTGCCGAGCCATTCGGTCCCTAGTCTGTAGCGGTGCATTGGATTCTTCCATCCTAAGTGCAGGGTCCTGCACTTAGGCTTATTGAACCTCATTAGATTTCTTTTGGCCCAATCCTCCAATTTGTCTAGGTCCTTCTGTATCCTATCCCTCCCCTCCAGCGTATCTACCACTCCTCCCAGTTTAGTATCATCCGCAAATTTGCTGAGAGTGCAATCCACACCATCCTCCAGATCATTTATGAAGATATTGAACAAAACGGGCCCCAGGACCGACCCCTGGGGCACTCCACTTGACACCGGCTGCCAACTAGACATGGAGCCATTGATCACTACCCGTTGAGCCCGACAATCTAGCCAGCTTTCTACCCACCTTATAGTGCATTCATCCGGCCCATACTTCCTTAACTTGCTGACAAGAATGCTGTGGGAGACCGTGTCAAAAGCTTTGCTAAAGTCAAGAAACAATACATCCACTGCTTTCCCTTCATCCACAGAACCAGTAATCTCATCATAAAAGGCGATTAGATTAGTCAGGCATGACCTTCCCTTGGTGAATCCATGCTGACTGTTCCTGATCACTTTCCTCTCCTCTAAGTGCTTCAGGATTGATTCTTTGAGGACCTGCTCCATGATTTTTCCAGGGACTGAGGTGAGGCTGACTGGCCTGTAGTTCCCAGGATCCTCCTTCTTCCCTTTTTTAAAGATGGGCACTACATTAGCCTTTTTCCAGTCATCCGGGACTTCCCCCGTTCGCCACGAGTTTTCAAAGATAATGGCCAAGGGCTCTGCAATCACAGCCGCCAATTCCTTCAGCACTCTCGGATGCAATTCGTCCGGCCCCATGGACTTGTGCACGTTCAGCTTTTCTAAATAGTCCCTAACCACCTCTATCTCTACAGAGGGCTGGCCATCTCTTCCCCATTTTGTGATGCCCAGCACAGCAGTCTGGGAGCTGACCTTGTTAGTGAAAACAGAGGCAAAAAAAGCATTGAGTACATTAGCTTTTTCCACATCCTCTGTCACTAGCTTGCTTCCCTCATTCAGTAAGGGGCCCACACTTTCCTTGGCTTTCTTCTTGTTGCCAACATACCTGAAGAAACCCTTCTTGTTACTCTTGACATCTCTTGCTAGCTGCAGCTCCAGGTGCGATTTGGCCCTCCTGATATCTTTCCTACATGCCCGAGCAATATTTTTATACTCTTCCCTGGTCATATGTCCAACCTTCCACTTCTTGTAAGCTTCTTTTTTATGTTTAAGATCCGCTAGGATTTCACCATTAAGCCAAGCTGGTTGCCTGCCATATTTACTATTCTTTCGACTTATGATTCACTTCATCGGATGCATTGAGCTGTAGCTCACGAAAGCTTATGCTCTAATAAATTTGTTAGTCTCTAAGGTGCCACAAGTACTCCTTTTCTTTTTGCGAATACAGACTAACACGGCTGCTACTCTGAAAAGAGTTCAAAAAAGAACTAGATAAGTTCATGGAGGATAAGTCCATCAGTGGCTATTAGCCAGGATGGGCAAGAATGCAAAACCATGCTCTGAAGTGTTCCTAACCCCTGTTTGCCAGAGGCTGGGAATGGGCGACGGAATGGATCACCTGATTATCTGTTCTGTTCGTTCCCTCTGAAGGACCTAGCATTGGCCACTGTGAGAAAACAGGCTACTGGGCTAGATGGACCATGGGTCTGACCCAGTGTGGCCATTCTTATCTCTGAAGTCCTTTCTTATAGGTTTGGTGTTTGTAAGACATGCTTTTATTTCGTAGGCAGAGTTTTCTAGAGCTTCCCTAAACAATATGAATTCTAGTCAGTTAAAAAAAAATTTGAATGTAGTTTGAGATACTACACTCAGTCCCTGACATATTTTATAGCTTCACCCTGCTGTCCTGTGTCTGCTTTTCAAATGTATTTTTCTCTCCCCTTTTGCTGTGGAAGGACTATGCACGGGTAACCTGAAAAACTAACCACACCCCCAGCCTGCTATCAACTCCACCCGTTCAAACTGCTTCCCCTCTGTAACACCAGCAGCAAGGAGCGGTGACAGTGCCACAAGCCCAGCTGCACTACAGACGAGCTGGCAGCAGCAGCTTGAGGCTGGGCGGGGGCAGAGCAGACGTGCCGTGATACCGGTCTGGATTGTCTCCGGCACGGAGCATGGCCCTTGAAAGTCACATGGCACTTTCAAAAACGTTCTGCTGCTCGTTCTACGGAAGCCCGGCAGGCCGGCCCGGGGCTAACACTGTGCTTCTTCCTCCCCCCACCGCCACCCGTGTCCGACGCACTCGGGACAAAGAGCCACAGCTGGCTACCTGGCAGCGACACCCCCTCGCGCCAACGCGCCCTGCACCAGCCGCTCGCTACGCAGGCCGGCGTCCCATTGGCTGAGCGCCGCTCGCGCCCGCCGTCCCCCCCACCCACCCACCAGCCTGCACCACGTGGGCAGGTACTTCTGTCCCGCCCCTGAGCTGAGCGCGGCGTTACGGAACCTGCGCGATTCTTCCAAAGTGGCGGGATTTTAATTCATGGGCGTGAGAGCCTCCGTCACCGCGCCTCACTCCGCTTGTGCGGCCCTCTCCGCCCGGTATCGGGTCTCTCGGCTTCCAGCGTCGCTATGGAGCTGGGGCGGGAAGAGCAACGGGTGCTGGCGGAGCTGATGGAGAAAAGCGCCTGTGAGGAGCTGGCCCCGGCAGAAAGGTACCGCCCGGGGGAGGGATCCGCCGCAGCGCGCGTGGTTCGAAGTAGGAACCGGGCTCAGGGCTAGCCGCCTTCTCGGCTTCTCCGTCTTCTCGCTGCGGGGCCCGAGCCCCCCTTTCCGCCCCGTGTCCCGCTTCCCGCCGGCCCCTCGCTTCGGGGGGGGGGGATCCCCGCGCCGTGTGCCCCCTTCCCCTACCCCGGGGGGCCGGCCCCGCGCCGGGGGTGTCAGTCCGAGCCCGGGGAACGGCTCGGAAAGCAGCGGCGATTGTAGCCCGGGGTTTTTCACTGTGGCTGGTGGCCAACAGGCAGTTCTCTGGTAGGTCCTAGGGCGTGTTGTGTCTGGAACTAACTTACAGGCTGCGTCTCTGTACTGAGAATGAGGGTGGCTGCGAGCCACACTCCAGAGCTCCCCGGTCTGTCTTTGGGGTGGTTGGGAAGGGTCTCTTTCAAACAAAACAAAAACGTCCTTGGGACAAATTGAACTTGGAGTTTCTAGACCAGCGGTTCTCAAACTTCATTGCACTGCGATGCCCTGTCCGACTACAAAAATTACTACATGACCCAGGAGGGGGAACCAAAGTTGGAGCCGACCACCTGGAGGGGGCAAAGCCAGAACCCCACTGCTCTGATGGGGGGGGGGGTCCAAAGCTGAAGCCCAAGGGCTTGTAAAGTGAGCCCTGCTGCTGCCGAATGCTGAAGCCCTCAGGTTCTGGCTTCAGGTTCAGGCCCAGCCTGGTGAGTCTAAGCGAGCCCTGGTGACCCCATTAAAATGGGTTTGTGACCGTACCCAACCCATAGTTTGAGAACTGCTGTTCTGGAACAGTGCATTGTTGATGTAGGCTCCAGAGCTCCTTGATTGACTGTTTTCAACCAGATTTCCCAGAAAAACTCTACCTTGGGATGAGACGTGGCAGAGGAATGAAAACTTGCGTTAGGAAGCTTGCTTCAGACTTAAATATGGAGTGGCTATGACCACCAAACACCACTGATGCATCCGATGAAGTGAGCTGTAGCTCACAAAAGCTTATGCTCTAATAAATTTGTTAGTCTCTAAGGTGCCACCGGTACTCCTTTTCTTTTTGCGAATACAGACTAACACGGCTGCTACTCTGAAACCTGAAACACCACTGTGTATTTGGTTGCATTAATGTAACTGCAAAAAGAAAAGGAGTACTTGTGGCACCTTAGAGACTAACGATGAAATGAGCTGTAGTTCACGAAAGCTTATGCTCAAATAAATTTGGTAGTCTCTAAGGTGCCACAAGTACTCCTTTTCTTTTTGCGAATACAGACTAACACGGCTGCTACTCTGAAAGCAGTCATTAATGTAACTGTTTCTTAAGTTTTCAGAAGAGAGCAATTGACTTATGTGACACAACACTCAGCAAAGGTTTGAACAACAGATTCCTTATCTTAAGAATCAATGTAGTACAGAAAAATGAAGATGGTCCTGAGAAACACCTGACAATTACAGCTTCTCAATCACTTGAAGATACAGAACTGTGTATTCTAAGGAATGACTGGTAACTGATATGTAAATATAAACATTTTCTGTGAGGGGATATGGTTTTATATTAGGAATTAAGTTCTCTGCATGCTGTCTTCTGGGTGTGGTTTTTATAAGGCTGTCAAGTGATTAAAAATTAATTGCACGATTAAACAATAATAATACCATTTATTTAAATATTTTTGGATGTTTTCTACATTTTCAAATATATTTCAATTACAGCACAGAATACGAAGTGTATAGTGCTAATTTTATATTTATTTTTTATTACAATTTTTTGCACTGTAAAACAACAAAAGAAATAGTATTTTTCAGTTTACCTCATACAATACAATATGATGGGATGTGGAATAACTCACCTGACTGGAGTACTGTCATGGATGGATATAAACTGTTCAGGAAGGAAAGGCAGGGCAGAAAAGGTGGGGGAGTTGCATTGTATGTAAGAAAGCAGTATGACTGCTCAGAGCTCCGGTATGAAACTGCAGAAAAACCTGAGTCTCTGGATTAAGTTTAGATTTGTGAACAACAAGGGTGATGTCATGGTGGGAGTCGGATATAGACCACCAGACCACGGGGATGAGGTGGAGGTGGCTTTCTTTTGGCAACTAATGGATGTTTCTAGCTCGCACGCCCTGGTTCTCATGGGAGACTTCAATCACCCTGATATCTGTTGGGAGAGCAATACAGCAGTTCACAGACAATCCAAGAACTTTTTGGAAAGTGTAGGGGACAATTTCCTGGTGCAAGTGCTGGAGGAACCAACTAGGGGCAGAGCTCAAACCGGGAAGAATTAGTAGGGGAAGGACAAGTGGATGGGAACCTGGGAGGCAGTGACCATAAGATGGTCGAGTACAGGATCCTGACACAGGGAAGAAAGGAGAACCGCATAATATGGACCCTGGACTTCAGAAAAGCAGACTTTATTCCCTCAGAGAATTGATGGGCAGGATCCCCTGGGAGAATAGCATGAGGGGGAAAGGAGTCCAGGAGAGCTGGCTGTATTTTAAAGAATCCTTATTGAGGTTACAGGGACAAACCATCCCAATGTGTAGAAGGAATAGTAAATATGTCAGGCGACAGCTTGGCTTAATAGTGAAATCCTTGCTGATCTTAAACACAAAAAAGAGGCTTACAAGAAGTGGAAGACTGGACAAATGACCAGGGAGGAGTATAAAAATATTGCTTGGGCATGCAGGAATGAAATCAGGAAGGCCATATCACACCTGGAGTTGCAGCCAGCAAGAGATGTTAAGAGTAACAAGAAGGGTTTCTTCAGGTATGTTAGCAACAAGAAGAAAGTCAAGGAAAGTATGGGCCCCTTACTGAATGAGGGAGGCAACCTAGTGACAGAGGATGTGGAAAAAGCTAATGTACTCAATGCTTTTTTTGCCTCTGTCTTCACAAACAAGGTCAGCTCCCAGACTACTGTGCTGGGCAGCACAGCATGGGGAGGAGATGACCAGCCCTCTGTGGAGAACGAAGTGGTTCGGGACTATTTAGAAAAGCTGGACGAGCCCAAGTCCATGGGGCCGGATGCGCTGCATCCGAGAGTGCTAAAGGAGTTGGCGGATGTGATTGCACAGCCATTGGCCATTATCTTTGAAAACTCATGGCGATCGGGGGAGGATCCAGATGACTGGAAAAAGGCTAATGTAGTGCCCATCTTTAAAAAGGGTAGAAGGAGGATCCAGGGAACTACAGGCCAGTCAGCCTCACCTCAGTCCCTGGAAAAATCATGGAGCAGGTCTTCAAGGAATCAATTCTGAAGCACTTAGAGGAGAGGCAAGTGATCAGGAACAGTTAGCATGGATTCACCAAGGGCAAGTCATGCCTGACTAAACTAATTGCCTTCTATGACAAGATAACTGGATCTGTGGATGAGGGGAAAGCAGTGGACGTGTTGTTCCTTGACTTTAGCAAAGCTTTTGACACGGTCTCCCACAGTATTCTTGCCAACAAGTTAAAGAAGTATGGGCTGGATGAATGGACTATAAGGTGGATAGAAAGCTGGCTAGATTGTCGGGCTCAACAAGTAATGATCAATGGCTCCATGTCTAGTTGGCAGCCGCTATCAAGTGGAGTGCCCCAAGGGTCGGTCCTCGGGCCAGTTTTGTTCGATATCTTTATTAATGATCTGGAGGATGGTGTGGATTGCACCCTCAGCAAGTTTGCAGATGACACTAAACTGGGAGAAGAGGTAGATATGCTGGAGGGTAGGGATAGGATACAGAGGGTCCCAGACAAATTTAGAGGATTGGGCCAAAAGAAATCTGATGAGGCTCAACGAGGACAAGTGCAGAGTCCTGCACTTAAGATGGAAGAATCCCAAGCACCGCTACAGACTAGGGACTGAATGGCTAGGCAGCTGTCCTGCAGAAAAGGACCTACGGGTTACAATGGACGAGAAGCTGGATATGAGTCAACAGTGTGCCCTTGTTGCCAAGAAGGCCAATGGCATTTTGGGATGTATAAGTAGGGGCATTGCCAGCAGATCGAGGGACATGATCGTTTCCCCTCTATTCGACATTGGTGAGGCCTCATCTGGAGTACTGTGTCCGGTTTTGAGCCCCACACTGCAAGAAGGAAGTAGAAAAGTTTAGGAAGCATCCAGCGGAGGGCAACCAAAATGATTAGGGGACTGGAACACTTGACTTATGAAGAGAGGCTGAGGGAACTGGGTTTGTTTAGTTTGTAGAAGAGACAAATGAGGGGGGATTTGATAGCTGCTTTCAACTACCCGAAAGGGGGTTCCAAAGAGGATGGATCTAGATTATTCTCAGTGGTAGCAGATGACAGTACAGGGAGTAATGGTTTCAAGTTGCAGTGGGGGAGGTTTAGGTTCAATATTAGGAAAAACCTTTTCACTAGGAGGGTGGTGAAGCACTGGAATGGGTTACCTAGGGAGGTGGTGAAATCTCCTTCCTTAGAGGTTTTTAAGGTCAGGCTTGACAAAGCCCTGGCTGGGATGATTTAGTTGGGGTTTGGCCCTGCTTTGAGCAGGGGGTTGGACTAGATGACCTCCTGAGGTCCCTTCCAACCCTGATATTCTCTGATGCTATGAATACTGTAGTGCAATCTCTTTGTCATGAAAGATGAACTTACAAATGTAGAATTATGTACAAAAAATAACTGCATTCAAAAATAAATGTAAGACTTTAGCGCCTACAAGTCCATACAGTCCTACTTCTTGTTCAGCCAATTGCTCAGACAAACAAGTTTGTTTACGTTTGAAGGAGATAATGCTGCCTGCTTCTTGCTTACAATGTCATCTGAAAGTGAGAACAGGCCTTCGCATGCCACTTCTGTAGCCGGCTTTGCAAGGTATTTACGTGCCAGATATGCTAAACATGCATATACTCCTTTATGCTTCGGCCACCAATCCAGAGGACATACTTCCATGCTGATGACACTCGTTAAATATATAATGTTAATTCCTTGGGGGAGAATTGTATGTCTCTTGCTCTGTTTTACCTGCCTTCTGCCATATATTTCATGTCATAGGAGTCTCGGACCCAGCACATGTTGGTCATTTTAAGAACACTTTCACCGCAGATTTTACGCAACACAGAGCGGGTACCCGTGTGAAATTTCTAAATATAGGTACAGTATTCAACCCAAGCATTAAGACTCTGAAGTGCTTTCCGAAATTTGAGGGATGAGGTGTGGCGCATGCTTTCAGAAATCTTAAAAGAGCAACACTCCAAAGCGGAAACTATAGAACTTGAACCACCAAAAAAGAAAATCAACCTGCTGGTGGCATCTGACTCAGATGATGAAAATGAACACGCGTTGGTCCGTACTGCTTTGGATCGTTATCGAACAGAACCTGTGAATCTTTAACGCATCTGGCACGTAAATATCTTGTGACGCCAGCTACAACAGTGCCATGCGAACACATGTTCTCACTTTCAGATGACATTGTAAGCAAGAAGTGGGCAGTATTATCGCCTGCAAATGTAAACAAACTTGTTTGTCTGAGCAATTGGCTGAACAAGAGGTAGGACTGCGTGGACTTGTAGGCGCTAAAGTTTTACGTTGTTTTATTTTTTTAATGCAGTTATTTTTTGTACATAATTCTAAATTTGTAAGTTCATCTTTCATGATAAAGAGATTGCACTACAGTACTTGTATAAGGTGAACTACAAAATACTATTTTATTTTTATATTTTTATTACAAATATTTTCACTGTAAAGTGAGCACTGTACACTTTGTATTCAGTATTGTGATTGAAATGAATATACTTGAAAATGTACAAAAACTTCCAAAAATATTTAAATTTCAATTGGTATTCTATTTAATAGTGCAATTAAAATGGCGATTAACAGCAATTTTTTGTTAATCACATGACTTAACTGTGATTAATCGACAGCCATAGTTCTTTACTATCTTAAAGATGAAAACAAAATTCGGAATATATTATCTTAATACATTAATATAACATCAACTTAATATATGACTTAATATGATATCAACATGTTAGTGTCTTTTATTAATCTTCAGAGCAGCTGGTATCAAATGTCAATTATCTTCTAGTCTTGACATCATTTTGTCATGGCTTAATACTCTAACAAACATGCAAAATGGTGGAACTGTAAATGTGCAGTTTTATGTGCTAATTGCAGCAGTTAGTGCTGACCCAGGTTTGTGCTAATTGAACTGATGACATGGCTTCCAGGAACACTGATTCTGTAAAGTATGTAGGTTGCACATTTCTCAAGATATACAGTCTCAGTAAGAATAACCATGTCATAAACTGAGTTTCATTTCAGATCACTAAATTTGAGAGTAGCTGTTCAGGGGAAAATAGAGCAGAACTAGATTAATGCAGAATCCCTATCCCCTGGATTTCATGGGCTCAGTTTGTGGGAGCTCTACTCCAGATGCTAAAGTTGGCAAACTTCAGTTATATGAAGATAGGGCAATGCCAAAAAGCTATCACTTAAAATAAGTTAAAGATGGGCTTTCAAGAAGAGGAAAGCTTACGGTAGAGAATTAAAATCTTGGTTGGGATCGGACACTTTGAGTGTGATTGCTTTTATAAGGGGCACTGTTCTCAGTACGTCGTCCTGATTCTGTTCTATTCTGAAGTCACTATTGCAGTTCTTCTTAAAAATTTATCTTAGCCTCATTTGAGAGCAGAATCTATGTAGAACTGATAAAAATCTTGCAGAATTCTATTTGACGTTACTGTAAAGGAGTAGAAAGTCAATTCTGTACAAAGTCCATGATCATGTACAAGATCTGAGTGCAAAATATACTGGATTAGTTTGTGAGACTGCTGTTGGTGGGGTTTGAATTATTTGAGTATGTGTGTGTTGTCTGTAACATGGAAATTTGTGCAATTTTTTTTTTAGAATATGCTCTCTCAAATGTTAAGATACTGTTTCTGTAACAAATCAGTGAAAATCATGCTTGTTTTACTAGTGTAAAGTGCTTTTTATTTAATTTGTTTTCAGTAGTTTCTCCAGGCTGACTTTTTGAAAAATTGGATGGCTTACTCTGATTTTGGAATATAAACTTCATTTCTAATATATCCGTATGTCTTGCAAATGGTTATTGCAATTTGTAATTGCTTTATAGGTATTCTGTTCCAGTAGTTGCAGGAGACATCGTTCACTTAGAAGGAGATTATCATTCTGGGACCTGGATAATAAATAGAGACTCTGGATACCTAATTCTGTACCCAGATTTGCTGCTTTCTGGCACTACAGTGTCAAATAGTATTCGATGTATGAGAAAAGCAGTACTGAGTGAAAAGTTCAGGGTGAGTGTGGAAACCATGGAATATAAAACATCTTAAAACTAGTGACAGATCACTAAAAAAAGTCCATGCTTTGGAGAAGGGACATGAAAATTGGCAGATAGTGGCGTTTGTCTGGGTTGTGCCTTTTGCCATCCAAGTGAAAATCTGCTGAAATTTGGCCAAGTTATAAGCCTTTGAAAAAAACCTTAGTTTGCACATTATCAGAGACTTTGTGGCGCTTTGCAACCAAGTTCACTGGAAAATTCCTTGCATACAGAGCACAGTGCTGAGCAGGACTTTACCTGTAATTGCAGCTTTGGGCTGCTTCAAGCCAGGGTTGGATCCAGGCGCAGGAACTAAAAGCAGGGAGAATCTTCCTGTTCTCTCCCTATTGCCTCCCAGGCAGCATGGGTGAGGAAGCAGCCTGATTTGAATGCAGAGGGGTGGGGAGAGTTCACGATTCCATTCTAGTGGACTGAGGAGAGGCTGATCCCAACTTCTGGCAGCAGCATTCAAGGGTTGGTGGTGCTAGAATGAACCTGCTGCTGCCGGCGTGGGGGAGGGGTGTGCTAGTTGTGATTTTTTTTTTTAATTGATTTTCCCCTTGTAGAGTTGTGAGTCCAGTTCACGGCAGATGCTGATTGGTACAATCCTTCATGAAACTTTCCAGCAAGGAGTAACAAATAACTTTGCACAAGAAAAACTACAAGAACTTGCCTTCAGAACTGTCCATGGACCAAAGTATCTAAAAGAAATGTAAGTGACATTGCAGATATCTGTGTCTAGATTTGAAGGATGGAAGAAAATAATTCTGTTTTCCAGTTGAAGTGTCTATGGTGCAGTAACTCTTTTAAAGTGCAGGATATTCAGAAGCAGGATTATTAATTCAAGAATATTCCACCAAATAATCTTTGTGTTTGTAGAAAGTGTTCATGTTTTTTTATAAAGACACTTCCTTGTCTGAGAGTAAAATATTTTATTTAAATTGAGTTAAGCAACTGAATAAGCTGTACAAAACCATAGCCACTCAGGAGAGAGGTGAGGAAAATTATTCTTTTGGCAGGGTGGGCAAGTGGAACTTTTTGGCCTGGGCTATTAGATTTTCACAAGTTTTCCAAACCTGAGCTAAACGTGACACAAACAATTTAAAAAAAATACTCAACTGACAAAGCAGTGAGGCCAATTTTTTTATTTTTTTTTTTTTTAAGATTACTAATCTAATTATTTTATACCACTCATCTTAGCTTCTAACTAGAAACGCTAACAGTTACAAAATGGGAGTTTGGGAATTGAAGAGAGATTTCTGTATTTGTGGCCAAAAGCAAAATGATTAGACTCTACATTTTGCTCTGAAGGCCATCAGATTTGTGATGATGCTAATCTTAAGACTTTGATTAACTTTGCTACAAAGTCCATCAATCATGAATAAGGCTCTGTGTTTGTCATAGAGGTCATGGAAGTCATCAATTCTGTGACTTTCCGTGACTTCTGCAGCAGCCCCGTGCATCAGGCCCAGGAGCTGCCTGAGCAGCGCGGGAGTTCCCAGGTCAGTCGCACTAGCTGTTGCTTGAGCAGTCTCTGCGCCGCCCCTCTTTTTCCCCTCCCCGTGCCCCAGCAGCAGGAATTTGGGTGTGGGGGGCTCCCCTACTGCCACATGCTGCCTCTGCTGGCAGCCAGGTACCGCGCCCACAGCTCCCGCTGGCCACGGTTCCGAGCCAATGGGAGCTGCAGAACTGGGGCTTGGGTGGAGTGGAGGCAGCATATGGAGCTCTAGAGAGCTGGGGCCATTGCTTCCTTGGAGCTGAGTAAGGAGCCTGCCCCAGCCCCACCAACCCCCCCCAGCACCTGCGGCACCACCCGATCACCTGCGCCTCCCTTCCCAGCACCCGGGGTGCTTTCCCAGGCTGCACTCCCATCCCCAGCACCCGGGGCCGTGACTTGCCCCAGAGCACCTGTGCCCCCTCCCCAGCATGTGTGGCACCCACCAAACCCCCTCTCCCCCAGTTTTAGTCAGGGGTATTTTTAGTAAAAGTCTTGGACAGGTTGGTAGCCTGTGAATTTTTATTTACTGCCCGTGACCTATCCATGACACTCTTCTTAAAAATACCTGTGACTAAAATGTAGCCTTAATTATGAACTTAAGTTGTGCGGAAAGTACTTTGTAAATCACAGGCTGCGGGAAAAATTTCAATGGTCACTTGTCCATGCACAGTTAGAAGTTCAAATGTACTGAACTGTTAAGAAATATATTTGTCCCAATTCTCAGATTGGGATCTTATTCTCCCATGTGAATTAACCATAGCAGCAATATTTCATTTTATCTGAAGGTATTTTTTGCTCTTCTACTTGCTCTGTTGGCAGCTATTGTGGCAGGTTTCTTGATTGTTAGTGGTTTTTTTTTTGTATCTTCCTTCAGTTCTTTTAGTGTCTAATTTTGTCATTGCTTTAAAATAAACTGAAATGCCATTCCTATCACTCTGAGCTTGAATTAAAATTGAGACCATGTAATTCAATTTAAGTAATTCTAATGCATGAATAAACTTAAGGATAATGGCTGTCAGGTTTGAAATCTAGACCTGATAATACAGAATACAACTAATCTAGTCCTTACTTGGTGCTGCCTAGCATAAAGGTTCATAGTCCCCTTTGAAGCCTTTCCTTATGTTTTTAACTGAGGTTAATATTTAATAAACTACTTCAGAGTGCACAAATATTTGTGTGTAAATCTTTCAGCAGAGACTTAAGTAATTTTTCTTTTTATAGCGGTTTATAACTGTCTCAGATGCTCCATTATTGCACACTCTTAACTTCACATAGTGAGCAATCCCACAATGCAGAAAGTTCAACACTTTTGTGTAAGTCTTTTGAAAGATGGAGGTCCCAGTAAACTAGATTGCATATTCAGTTTTGAGTCTATTTTCCTTCACCCCATATCGTTCCTTATTTTCTACGTAGTACTTAACGTGTATGGGTTCACTTGTACAGGTACTACTTAAATCTGAAACAAGAAGAAATCATGCAAGAGATAGAAGAATATCTTCCATCAATTTCTAAATGGGCAGAAGACTTCATGCACAAACCTAGTCAAGCTAACCACAACAAAATGCAGATAAAACTGTAAGAAACCATTACTTTCACATTAAAAACCTGGTTTATTGTTACCTAGCAAAGATGTTGCTAGTGAAATTACTTAACTTTGTCTCATTAATTTGTTCATCTGAATTTTAAAGCAAAATCCTTTATTCCTTTCTGCGTTTATTGATGTGGAGCTGACTCATGGCCTCGCTGCCTAGAAAGTTGGCCTTGTTAAGCAAATAATGACTTGGTCCACAGAGAGCTGCTTGTTTAGCTGCAGCGGCATTGATTGGGAAACAATATTACAAATATTACAGGTATCCATGGTGATGGAGAATGGATCTTGTAGAAATAACACCTTTTGTTCTTAAAAAGATTCTAGTCACAGTAGTCAGTGTTGGCCAATTCACAGAGCAGAAATTTTGGCACTGGAAGAACTAGCTTATTTTATCAATTGACTAAGCTATAAAAATATATATAGTTAAGAGTGAAAATCTGGCTTTCATCATACTTGCTCATTGCAAAGTTTTCTTTCTGTCCATGCTTCTCTGCCATTTGGCTGCCTGCTCCCATGGATGTGATGGCCAGTCACCTGGTCCTCTATTTCCTTCATAGTTTAAATTGGCACTGTTGAGGAATAAAAGTGCTTTTTAAATAGTATTAACTTCAAGGTAACTTTTTAAAAGGTTAAATATTTTGAAGATCAAATAAGGCATGTCCTTTTTCAGAAGGAATTCATGACACTTTAAATTATGTTTTTGCACATCTGTAACATTTAAATTTAATTTTTAAAAATATAACTTCTTCAGACTGAGTAATTACCACATCAGTGTACAATTTAAGGTAGTCTTTTGAGTTGAGGCCTGATCCATATATAGAAGGTTTGCTTGAGTGGGCCGTAACACTCTATCTTAAATTAATGGCTAATACTACACACGTAAATATTTTTGCCATTGCAGTGCATGCACACTAATAGAAGTTCCCTGTGAAGATTTAAATCTTTGGAATTCTCATGAGTACCTGTTTAGAAAGATGCAGCAGCTTCTATCTGTTTCTAAAGTAGTCTTGTAACTCTTCAGGTGATAAAGTTGTTTTTTTTTTTAAATTTTGTTTTGCTTTCCTCGTAGACCAAGTGATGGAAAAATAGAAGATTTATCTTGTAATATTGAAGTTACAGAGTTCCTGGATATTGAAGAGAATATTTGGTCTCCCAGGTTTGGATTAAAGGGCAAGATTGATGTTACAGTTGGTGTGAAAATACACCGCAAGTCTGGAACGCAATATAAGATAATGCCATTGGAGCTTAAAACTGGCAAGGAATCTAACTCCATAGAACACAGAAGTCAGGTAGAAACGTTTAAATGTTCAGCATACACAATTGTCATATACTTGTTTGTACTTCGTTTAATAAATGATGGCTGAACCAGTTTATATGTAATATAATTAGGTATTATGGATGGCTTATGATGATCTCAAACCTGTATTTATGAATGAGGAATGTGGAAGTGTTTACAAACTACCACCTTCAAGCAAAGGTTCAGATTTCCATAAGGGAGTGAGGAGGTAATCTCAATGAGTAGCCCCAAGGGAGGAAACCAGGATCATTGTGTGGAGACTCTGTATCTTTGACCTTGCAAAACCTTCCACAAAGGCTCTAGGGAAGAGAGAATATAGCTTGAAATTGTGTTATCTTTCAAGAGATTTCCGCAGGGTTGGATGGGTAACTATTCATTCCTCCGTAGCTGATACCTCAGAGAGGCCTCTTCAGGGTCCAGAGATGGGGAGGTATAATATTGCAGAGGTGGCAGAGTTATGGGTATTTACTTCCTGCATCACCAACTAAATAAGCATTTCTCAAATTTCAACTTTTTTAGAGATTTTTCTTATCGAAGAAATCTTTAATGGAAAAACATCAATTAGATGACAAGCATTTATTCTTTGTAATCTTGTTGGCAATGATAAGGCTGTTTATCTGTACAACCTTAACATATTCACATGACTTATGCATATTATGTAAATATCAAAATACACTTTAATATATTTTTAAATGTCTTCAGGTTGTTCTGTACACCTTGTTGAATCAAGAACGAAGAGTGGATCCTGAAGCTGGATTTCTTCTGTACCTTAAAACTGGCAATATGTATCCCGTGTCTGGCAATCGTATGGATAGGAGAGGTGGTTTTTCCCAGAAACAGTGCTTAACTATCTTAATTTATAAGAAGTTTTTTCCACATTAATGGTTATTACATTGTTCACTCTTGAAAATATTGATACTGGTTGATGTACCACTTCCAGGAACTAGTAAACAGTGTTGAGATAAGTTCTTTGTTTTGACAAGAATGCTTAATCTTCCTGAAATAATTTTGGATATTAAAAATGTACACTACACCAAAAATATCTTTATGATCAATACTGTTTGTGCTGTATACGTGCCCATTGCTTGGAGCCCCAAATCAATTAATAAATATTGTTAACTCTGAAAGACTAGCTCACATTTCTTTTCTTTTTTTCCTTTACAGAATTACTAAAGCTAAGAAATCAGCTGGCCTTTTACTTATTCCACAGTATGTGTAAATCTGCCCTGGGAAATAAGCAAACACAACTTGCCTCTTTGCCTCCTGTAATTGATGATAGTCGGGCCTGTAAATATTGCTCACAAATGCACAACTGCTTTCTTTATAGCAGGTAAAAGAAACTTTCAGACTTTGGATAGTAAACACTTAATTTGTTTTTTTAAAAAAAACAAAACCCAAAAACTAAACAGTGTTGGATTTTCTGTGGTGATTTCAGTGTTGATTAACGCTTGCCTTTGGTATGCAATGACTTTCTCCAAAGATAAGTATTGTTCCATTGATTCTTCCCCAGCCTTGACAATTTAAGAACCTGTTCCTGCAGAGGCTTACCCAACTGCTTATCTTTACACTCTGTGAGTAGTCCCACTGAAGTCATATACCCAAACCTTTGCAGGGTTGGGATCTAAATTTGTGATTATGTTAAGGCTTGCCTACACAGGGAATTGACTATCATAGCTATAAGAGGAATAATTACACCAGAATGGCATCCACACGGGAGTTATGCTGGCGTAACTATACTTATATAATTACTCTGCTAGAGCTATACTAGAAAAATTTCCCACATAGACAAACCCTTAGTTACTGTTTAGTGCATCCAACTTCTGAAATTTTTCTGTACTTAGTTTTAAAAGTTGAATTTTTAATAACAAACTTTGATTTTTCTTTTGCCTGTCCAACAGTATTGAACTTTATATTTGTTTTATCATGATAAAAGAATACAATTAAAGTTAGTCTCAAAGATATTAAATGGGTTTTCAATAAATTAACTTTTATTAATTATAATTTAAAAAATTCAGATTATTTACATCATTTATAAGCGTTGAGTGTAAGAGAGTAGGAGGAGTAAAAGGAGATTACCCCTAAACATAGTGGCCAAAACTGTATGCCTAAAATTATATGGTGGGGAGATCTGGCCCCACTTGCCTACACACTAAGTTTTCTAAACTTAAATCACCTGTGCCCCTGTGATATTTTCCTTTTTAAATTCAGTCTTGTAGTGTCGTCCAATAAAGACCATCTTAAAGCTACCTGACATTTTTAGTTAGGTTAAAAATTGTTTCCTTTCAGAAGTGTTGTTTTCACACATGACACTATACCAAAAAGTCTACAGGTATTGCATTTGAAACAGTTGTGGGGGTGAGTCCATTATATATGCTATGTAAGTATATATGTACATTAAATAAGATAAGGGGATTTCACATTCATAAGACAAAATAATGCTATATTGGTCAATATAGTCTTCAGATTCTTTACACAGTCGTGGCTCATTTTGTAAATAGAGATAGCATTCTTTATGTAGAGGACAGAGAATATTATGCTTGAATTATTTGGAAAAAAACTGAACTTTTCATCTGTGGACACTCCAAATTATCACCGGGGACATCCAGTCACTAATATGAAAGTACTGATGTAAATAAGGGATGTAGGAACAGGTTCTGTATTTGGAATTTCATGCTCACATTTAAAGATTTGGATTAGGATGCTTTTCCCCTAGGTTTGATTTGTTCAAATAGATATTTTCATTTAGCTTTTGTGTTTTACCTTATGGAATAAATTCCATTGAATTTAGTAAGCAGATGTAGTCTTAGAAGAATATGACTTCTTTTTTTCCTTTTTTTTTTTTTTAACTTGATGCTTGCGTCTATTTTTAGAGCTGTAGAGCAACAGATGGACAATGTCCTTATTCCTCCGGCTGTGGTACCCATTATTGAAGAAGAGACCCAGCATCTGAAACCATCTCACTTACAATATTTCAGCCTGTGGTATCTGATGTTAACCTTGGAGTCACAGTGTGGAGAGGGCAAAAAGGGACGTAAAAATATATGGCTGATGCCTGCTTCAGAAAGGTAAGATGGAAGTGAGGGCATTGTCTATGGACAGCTCTTACCTGCTTAGTTTCTGGTAACTCGTGTCTCCTGCAAGAGACAAGATCTTTCTTTCAATACTTGGGTAAATATTCTGATTATACAGTTACTTGAGATACCAGGAAGTGCTTGTGTGGGTGGGTGGGTGGGGAGGGGATCTCTCAAAAGCATTGGGCTTGTACATCTGGTGGTATGGTATCACCAACCTGTTAAGTGCCTTCTTGGGGGAAGGAGGGGAACCATAAAAGACCCAGGAAGATGATGCTAAATTGTGCTTTATCTTCATTCTTATAAAATAAGATCACAATACTTTTACTAGCCTAACCTCCCTGATGTGTGCAGCTAGATGTCGTCTGCCACGCCAGCGCCTTGCGCTGCCTCCCTAAATCAAGGCCCTTATCAGGCTGTATTCTGCTCTGTGCCATATTGCTAGTACAGGCTGCTCCATAGGTGGCTGAAAGTGGACTGAAGGTTCATGGTAGTGCATCATTTCCTATTAAAATCTCACCAGCAGCCATGCATAACTTTATTGGTGAAATGCAGTAAGAGTTTGTTTTTGTTCGTTTTTTGTTTTTGTTTTTGTTTGTTTCAGTGAAGCATGGGCAGTAAGATTTGTTTTACTACTGAAGCGCTAAAAACCAAACTTACATTATAGTGCGATTCAACCTTTTGTTTCAGAATTTAATACTTTTGACTTATCTTGAGTAATCTCCACTGTGTTGAGAATCTGTAGACCACTTATCTGGGAGTTTCACAAAACAAGCCATGTACTTTTGTTTTGAAACCCACATATGCTTGCTTCCAGCTTTATCGCTTTCCCTTTTGGGAAACAACATCTGATAGGGTAGGATAGAAATGTATAGTATTCATTTTTTTTTTCCTTTTTTTTTTTTTTTTTTTTTTTTTCTTTTTAAGGCTAGAAGAGACCATTATGATCTAGACTGACCTGCATAACACACACCATGGAATTTCACCAATTAATTCCTGCTTCAATCCCCTAACTTATGGTTGCGATAGAATATATATTTTAGAAAGATATCCAGTCTTGAATTGATCAGGGCTTTGGAATGTAGCTAGTACATTTATCTTGAAGAAAAAGACAGCCAATATAGTCAAACAAAACTACTGTAAGACATAAAATGAATTGTATTAAATCTTAAATTGATACAAAGCTACTTCTAGAAAATTACTCAAGGTAGCTTACACTTTTACTTTTAATGTGTTCATAGAGAAAAGGCTGGAGACTGCATTGGAAATATGATCAGAGTTGAACATGTGCAGGAAGTTTCTGATGGACAATATCTACATTATTTCCAGCGTAAAAATGGTACCATGCCTGGAACAATCCTGTTGGTAGGAGATAGAGTTGTTGTGAGTGGAGAGAAGACATTACTTGGCTTGTCTGCTGGCTATGTTAAAGAGGTCAATGTGACAAAAATTTCCTGTTTATTGGACAGGTAATACGAACAGAAATATGGCCGTTTGAAAGGAAGTGTGTGTGCGCTTTTTTTACAATATAAAATTAAGCACACTTTGTTTGTTAAATGTCCACCATCATAAAAAAACAAAAGCCCCACACTAAATTCAAATAGCAAAACTTGGGCTAGGCCTGAGAACGTGTGTGTTTGTGTTTTTTGTTTTTTTTTTTTTTTTTTTTTTCCCCCCAGGGAGTTGTCCACCAATTACCTAGGCTGTTAGCTAATAAGCAAAATATTACAGCATGTTTTCAAGCTCCATCTATTTATGACAACAAAATGAAATGCTATTCATAGACTCTGTGGATCTTTATATTATATCATCCCTTTTCTTCCTTGAATGCAGTGGTGTTGGAATAATTTTTATAGTGGGAATGCTGAAAGCCATTGAATTAAACTATAAACCCTATATATGATGGAAACCACTTCAAGCCAGAAGGTGCTGCCACACCTCCAGTACTCCTAGTTCCAGCACCCTTGCTTGAATGCTTTCATCACCAGTGAAATGGGTACTACTGCTGATTTAAATGATCAGGCTTAAGAGTTCTCACCTTGCTGACATGAATAGGGATAGTTTTATTCCTTCTTGGAGCTATTGTTTCAGGCTGCCTGCATACATCAGGCAACATTACTAACAACAATGCCGTAGGATGTTAATAAGCAGATGTGAAAGCAAAGGCAATTATATTCCTGCTTATTATTCCTATTATGTCTTTCAGGAACTTATCTAAACTCCCTAAGGACACTATATTTAGGTTAGATCATGAAGAAGGAATTTCTGGTATTGATGCCCCCTTAAGAAATCTTTCTAAACTGATGGAGAATTCTTCTGCCAGGTTTGTAGAATTGAATTGTTTTCAATCTTATTTAGTGATTGTATAAATCTTCTCACTGATAGTAGTTTTGTCTAATTCCTTTTTTCTCCCTAGTGAAAAGCTTCGTAACTTAATAATTGATTTCCACGAACCACAGTTCATCCAGCACTTGAGCTCTGTTCTTCCTCCTGAAGCAAAGGAAACTGTTGCAAACATTTTAAAGGGTACAAATTATATTTAACTCATAGTAGCAGCTTAAATTATTCTTTATTTTTTGTGGGAATTCTTATATGCATTGACTGACATAATTAATCTGTTTAGAAATATACATGTAAAGTGCAAAGCACCTGGCACCTTACATCAATAAAATGTGAGCCTTTCCACTTTAAGGTTCGGATCTGAGCAACTCCAACTTGCCCTTATTTCTACTATTAAATTAGTCCTAAACCAGTAAAAAGGTATGCATTTCTTGTGCATTTAAGCTCTTTAGTTACTTCCTCTTGCTGACTATTGGATGGAGCAGGTTCAAGAGAGATTTACCTTTCACTAAAACATTCTCTGGGTTGGTAAAAGGGTATTAACTGTGAGAACAAACAACAAAAATGACCCTGTAGATTCTAATTTCTATAGGGGGTGGCAGAGAGAGAGGAAAATCACCTCAGGCTTTCTAGGTCAGAGGTGGGCAAACTATGGCTCATGGGCCACTGCCAGTGCGTGGGACCTTTCTGCCCAGCTCCTGGCCCAGGAGGTTAGCCCGCAGCACCTACCCCGGTGTCCCCCCACCCCCACAGCCTCAGGGCGCCGCTGATGCAATGCGCTGGGCAATGCAGTTGCAGAGCCGCTGCCTGACCTGGCACTCTGGGCAGCATGACTGTAGGGCTGCCAGCCACCGGCGCTCCAGGCAGCGCTGTAAGGGGGTAGGGGAGTACGGGGTGGTGGTCAGGGGGTGGGGCAGTCAGAGAGTGGGGAACAGGGGGGTTGGATGAGGCAGGGGTCCCGGGGGGGCAGTCAGGAAGGAGGTGGAGTAGTCAAGGGTATGGGTTCCGGGGGCAGTCGGGACAGGGAGAAGGGGAGGTTGGATGGGGCAGGGGTCCGGGGGGGTTGGATGGGGAAGTCAGGGTGGTTCCAGGGGTGGTCAGGGAGCAGGGAGTAGTGGATGGGGTAGGAGTCCTGGGGGGGCCATCGGGGTGAGAAGCGGTGGGGGTGGGGTGTCAGATAGGCGGGGGCCAGGCTGTGCCTGGCTGTTTGGGGAGACACAGACTCCTTTAACTGGCCCTCCATGCATTTTGGAAACCCAATGTAACCCTCAGGCCAAAAAGTTTTCCTGCCCCTGTTCTAGATCATAACCAACACTGGAAGCAAATTATGTAGCCACTGTGAAACACTGAGGTAGTGTTATGTACTTGTAGCAGTCCGTCCGCCCGTGTCCCCCTCCCCCATTATCTGTAGTGTCCAGGTGTTTTTCAGGAGTAGCCCTAGATACAGTACCTTGTAGTAATCTAGTCAAGGCTAAAAAAATTGTGTTTAAGGTCTGCATCAGATAGGAATGGGTACAGCCCCCTGGTTGACAGAAAAAGGGGTACGGGGAACAGAAGGAAGAAGAGCTGTGTGTACTTGAGAATTCAGAAGTCGTAATGGGTAAAAAAAAATGACTCTTAAGACTGCAAAACGCACCGATAAAGGTTGAAGATCATGACTTCTAGTAGAAAGTGCACTTGTAACATGTACCTATTAGTTTAAACATTTCTTCCTGCTTATCTGTTTCAACTGAGGCTTTGTCTACACTACCTTGCTTTTAGAGAGACAGCTGTGCCGCTAAAAGGTGTGCAGTGTAGCTGTTTGTTTGCAGAAGGAGAAAGCTCTCTTGCGGGGGGGGGACTTGGACCCCGTGATGAGCAACAGCGGCTTTGACAGCAGGAGAGCCCTCCTGCTGACAAAGTGCTGTTCGCAGTGGCACTTTTCGTTGGTCATTCGGGGGTTTGTTTGTTTTTCTTTTAACACCCCTGAACAACAAAAGTTTTGCTGACTAAGTTTCAGTGTAGACAAAGCCTGAGTTTTAACTTAGGCTGAAGAGCTTGCATCTGTTCTCTACTGGGAAAGTGAACTCTGTTCTAATGACGGGTTTCAGAGTAGCAGCCGTGTTAGTCTGTATTCACAAAAAGAAAAGCAGTACTTGTGGCACCTTAGAGACTAACAAATTTATTGGAGCATAAGCTTTCGTGAGCTACAGCTCACTTCATTGGATGCATTTCTGTTCTAATGTCTCACTTAAATAGCAAGATGCTCTGGCCTGCATCTTTTTATCTAAAAATATCTTTTTATCTAGTTCGGGTTGCATATAGAACTAACTACAGGTGTTTAACTTTTTTTTCTTTTTCTAATTGAAGGTCTGAATAAGCCTCAGAAACAGGCAATGAAACAAGTGCTACTTTCAAAAGATTACACGCTCGTCGTGGGGATGCCTGGAACAGGAAAAACTACTACAATATGTGCTCTAGTAAGACCATAATGTGACCTAATGTTAGAAGTAAATTGTTAATTTTAAAAGCTTGGAGGGCAAGCATCAAATAAGCTGTATATGACGCATCCTCTTCACAATTAAGGTTTATACAGGACTGCTGTCTGTGTCATTTACATGGAAATAAATATGGAGCCAGCTTTACGATAAAGAACATTAGCATTAGTAGAATGACAAAATGTATCCTTCGGGTCAAGTGGCGGGTGTGTGTATGGTGTGGTGGTTTGGTGTTGTGTTTTTTTTTTTTTTTTTTTTTTAAATCCCTTCCACCACTCCTGTCCTGGAGGTGGGTGATAACATATTAGTCACTTTACAATGTTTTAATGATGTTAAAATCCTTTGGCACCAGACTACAATAAAAACTTCCAATTTTGAAGCAGATCTGAGGTTTGGAAACAAGCACTTCATTAGCAGTAGTTCTGGTGTGAGATCCAAGGTTTGTCTGCACTGGGATAGTAAGTGCTTCTGTAGCTGAACTAGTGCAAACTCCTAGTGTTGGCCTGATTTACACTGGCGAAGCTTATCCCATACAAATTGTGCTGCACTGGTTAGAGACGGAGGGTTTACGCTGATGGGTAAAATCCCAGTGTAGACAAGGGCCTGCTTGGGAATCTTGTCCCCTCATCTGACTTTTTGGCTTCCTAGGTCCAACACCAATTTAGAAAAATGTAGATTAATTATCGTTTTTAGAAAGGAATTACTGATTCCTATGTTCATGATAATATCTGGGTTTTTCTTTTTTCTCTCCTTGCTACTCCTCCTCTTTTAGGTAAGAATTCTTTATGCCTGTGGCTTCAGTGTTCTGCTGACAAGTTTTACACACTCTGCTGTTGACAACATCCTGCTGAAGTTAGCCAGGTTCAAAGTAGGATTTTTGCGTTTGGGGCGAGCTCAGAAAGTTCATCCAGACATACGGAAGTTTACAGAGGAAGAAATTTGCAGATCCAAATCAATTAAATCTATAACTCATTTGGAAGAACTCTATAACAATCAAGTAAGAAAAATAACGTTCGGTAGTCCTGCAACATATTCAGGGCAATATAAATGAGTGTATCTATTACAAATGCTGTACAGAGACAAAACTTACCTAAGAAGTGTCTGGGTGGCTCAGTGATCAGAAATGAGACCCTCAATTTCTATCAATTCAAGTTTGGCCATTGTCTATTGTGAATCAGGTTACCATCTGAGTGGGTTTTTTGGGGGTGTGTGTGTGAAAAGGGGGGCATTTATCTTTCTTGTGTGAAATGAAATGAGCTGGTTAGTCATGGTTTGCTTCTATTTGATGTCCTATTGGTAGAATAGTAGTGTCTGAAGATCTTTTTGACTGAGGCCCCATTGTGTTGGACTAATACTATATATATATATATATATATATATATATATATATATACACACACACACACACACACACACACACACACACACACACACCACTAGGACTGTCATTGCCCCAGAGAGCTTACAGGAAGTGTTTACATCACAAAAAAACTCCATTAGTTGTCTTGTTGGTAGGCTCCGCAGGGAAGCAGAGGACTGAATTGATATGGGAAGTGGCTTGTGTTTATCATTGATCTCTTCAGTCAGGATGCAGTTAAGGCACGTGAGTTGGGGTGAGGAAGGTTGCACTGCCATTACCATGTCTGTATTTAATCTAGAGAACAGGGATACTGACACTTCCTGGAGGTACCCAGAGTTGATGCACTTTGCTACCACCTGCCCTTAGTGTGAAGAAGTCTTATTTGTGCCTGCCATGGGTCAGCACCTCCCCCCGCTCCCCCCAAGCCACTAGCAATAGAAACACTCCCCTCCAGGCTCCACTACCAAGCCCTCTGAGTGTGTCCTTAGAATGTTCAGCCCCTGGTCCATTGGACACTTGCAGCATATTCCAAAGAAACAGTACACCCCAATCTACCAGTTCTACCTCAGATTACTACTCTGCTTAACTAACGGCACTTATGTTTGATTTAATGGTAAATAAATCTGTGTTTCATAAAGCATAGCAATTGAAGTAATAGGAAGCAGAAATTTTGGAAACAAATGGTTACATACAAAAAATAACATACATTCTGAGCCTAGACTTGATTAACAAGATAGTCTCCTGTCTAGTAGAGTATTGCTCACCCAAAATCCTTGCAGTGTTACATAGCCAGCTGGCTGTGACCCTTGTTTCATGAGACAATTCTGCTATAAGTTTGCCTCCGTAGATGAAAGATTGTGTCTTGGGTTGCACTCCAAGTTATAGAGGATCAATCTTTTGTCTTGATTCATAAGCAAGACATCCCGTTGCTGTTTTTCTTCCTGTAGATTTCCTCTTGTAAAATTCACAATCTCTCAATGCGCATCTTGCTCAGTATGCAAATAGGCATACAGTGTATTGTAGGTATATAATACTCAAGTGGCCAGACAGGGAGATGGATGTCTGTTGTCTTGTGCCTGAAGAAGGGAATGTCTCTGAGATAGTCATTGTCTGGTGACCTGCCTTAGCTCTACAACTTTAAGAGCATTGTTTTCAGGATAGATATCAAACTCCTTAAATATTAGCCATACATATATTTTGTCAATGATTATGACAACCAACTTGGTTGACAAAAGATCTCCGATGCCACCCTTTCGTTAACTATTATGCAGATATCTGACCCAGTGGATCCCTGTACAACCTATGCACCCCGTACCTCCTGCCAGTTAACACCAAGTGGTCTCTGTCACAGACACCAGTCTCCAGGGCAGTCAGTCCAGCACCATTCACAAGTGCCATATTTGTTAATTTAAATTTAAAAATAGCATCCTAAACACTTGACAGGAATGAATCATGAACTGGATGCTAGTCTCTATATTCCAGAACTACTTTTGTTTTGTTTGTAAATCAGCATATTGTAAAGTTTTTGGATTTTTTATATATATATATTATTTTTTAAATGTAGCTTTATTTGATTAGAGGTCACAGACTGATTAATGTAGAAATTGTATTTAAAATATGAAATGGGAAAAGGGAAGAAAATGCCTTTTTATCTGTAAGATATGTCCAAATTTTCAGCCAGTAGTTGCAACAACGTGCATGGGAGTAAACCATCCAATTTTTGCTCGGAAACTGTTTGACTTCTGCATAGTGGATGAGGCTTCTCAAATAAGCCAGCCAATCTGCCTGGGGCCACTCTTCTATTCACGTAGGTTTGTGCTGGTAGGTGACCATCAACAGCTACCTCCACTTGTACACAACACAGAAGCAAGGTAAGATAAAATGCTATTGGAAAAACATAAAACGTGTGTGGTGCTGGGGCAACAAGTGGACTTTCAAGGCAGTGACTTGCACATTTGATTTTGTAACAGAGATCTTGGCATGAGTGAAAGTTTGTTTAAGAGACTGGAACAAAACAAGAATGCTGTTGTCCAGTTAACTGTGCAGTACAGAATGAATAGGTATTTAAAACTATTTGTCAGTTACTAGTGATTGAAATTTACATTTAAAAAAAATCTATAAGACTTGAAACTGCTTTTTGTTTTTAAACTCCATAGTAAAATTATGTCACTAAGTAACAAGTTGGTGTATGAAGGCAAACTGGAATGTGGCTCGGAGAAAGTGTCAAAAGCCATTGTTATCTTGCCAAACTTAAAAAACTTGAAGCTGGAACTGGAATTATTTGCAGATTCTTCAGAAACATGGTTGAAAGAAACATTTGAGCCCAACAATCCTGTGTGTTTTCTTAACACAGAGAAGGTAAACTTTGCTTGCATACTTACCTTTACCTTCATGCTATCGTGCCTTCAAAATACTGTATTATTTTTTATTTTAATGTTTGTAGTCCATATTTGCAATGTAGTTAAATTGTTTAAAGTTAATTCTTATGGCTTTTCCTTTTCAAACTTGTACAACTTAGAGTATAGGCAATGGTATGTAGTCTTAAAAAGAAAAGGAGTACTTGGGGCACCTTAGAGACTAACAAACTTATTTGAGCATAAGCTTTCGTGAGCTACAGCTCACTTCATCGGATGCATCCGGTGAAGTGAGCTGTAGCTCACGAAAGCTTATGCTCAAATAAGTTTGTTAGTCTCTAAGGTGCCACAAGTACTCCTTTTTCTTTTTTGCGAATACAGGCTAACACGGCTGCTACTCTGAAACCAGTCTTAAAAAGGGCTCTTCCAGTTGTATGCAAAGTGTTCCGAACTTTAAGTGCTGCATTAACTGAAATGTAGCCAAAAGACATACTCATCTTTGTATGCTTACACTTTTACAGCTACTGCTATAAGCACCACAATTCATGGTATACAGGCAAAAAGTCAGTTCAGAAGTTTGATCATAGGCTGTCTTGAAATGTTTAGCATCCAGCTTCTTTAACATTATGAAAAATCCTAGATGTGTTTTTGTTTTTTTGAACTGTACTAACGTCATTAATATTGAGACAAATCCTGCACTCAGTTACAAGAATGCAACATCAGTGACATTACTGGAAGTTGTGAATTTGTAACCAAATAGTATCCTTTTCTAACCCTTAGGAAATTGTTTCTGAAGGTTTTCCATGGGGCAGATATGAGTGACTTAGTGCAGGAGGATGACTGTTTCCAGCAGCAATGCAGATTGTGACGCTCGGGTTTTAGGGAATTCTTCACAAAATCTTTCTCTTTGGACTGTACTCACTACATAATCTGCCTTCCTTTGTTCTGTACCTGACCCTGGACTGGAAGCTAACTTGCAGGATGGAGTGAATTAATTTTGGAATGTGTGATGATCATTCAGGGGGACTGGAGATGGAATTATCTCCAGGGAAGGAAGGTGGCTGGATTGGAGCACTTCAGTGGTTGTGGGAGGAGGTTGAGTGTTGTGGGCAGAGAACTTTGTGCTCTATCCACTCTGCCACACTGCCTAAGGCTATGTCTACACTGCAAAATAAAATCACCCCCAATGAGGGGTGGTAGCTTTGTTGGTTGGAGAGCTCTCCCCAGCCAGACAAAGCACTGTCCACACCAGCACTTTTCATTGGTAAAACTTTAGTCAGTCAGCAAGTGGTGTGTGGTTTTGTTTTGTTTTTTGTTCCCCCCACGCCCTGACTGACACAAGTTTTACTGAAGAAAGTGCAATGTAGGTATAGCCTAAGCCCTGTAATGGAGGCAGCAGGGTGTAGTAGTTAGAGCAGGTTATTGGGAGTTGAGGACTTTAGAGTTTCTCATCTCTAAAACTGATTTTAGTCTCTTCCATATCACTGTACAATGGCTTTGCCAGTCTCCATGGCAATTGAAGGAAGTACAGATCTTTCCTCTGAGCCAGGGTTTGGTCGACTGCCCCTCAAAGAACTCTCCAGAATTTCCAGCCTCCAAGCAGTACAGACAGCAGACTCCAGATCTCCCTTCGTAGCACTTTCACAGGATCTTGTCCATGTCCCCTTCTCTGGTTGGCTGCCTGCCAGAAAATTTATCTAATTGTATCTCAATTTCTTCATTGGCTTTGAGGATTTTCTTAAAACTGTTAAAGAATATTTTTTGTTTGGCTTTCTGAGGAGAGTGTGAAGGTACAGCACCTCTCCTTCCCTCTTCTATGCCATTTCTGAAGGCTGCTGGAACTCTGCTTCAAGATGGCATGTGGTCAATCTCCATGCTAAGATGGTTGAGTTCCTTTTTAATTGTACATGAGTATATTGAATCCTTCCCCCAGTGGTGGTTTACTGCCTTCTACCCAGGGTTGTTTTTTCCTGACTGTTGCTTGCTTCTCAAGTAGTTTGAAAGAGAGAAGCTTTTCCTCCAGGAAATTCCTAAATTTCATTTATGCAGCCTAGTGTCTCCCACAATCCTGTGAAATCTGGGCTTTTCCCCTACCTTCTACAGTTCTGGAGATGGTTCAGCATCACAGTGTAGCCTGTGTTGTCTGTGCCTCCAGAACTCCTGATTCTGTGGCAGCAGTTAGCAATGGTTTGCTTTGCTGCTGACCAATTCCTTTGCTAACTTTGATTCTTAGTCTGTTTTCAGGAGTAATAAACTTCTCCTTTCCTGGATCAAGTAATTGGCAGCATGGTGGCCTCAGCTACGTGGATCTGCTTGCAAAGTACCTTCCCTCTGCTGCCCCTTAGGAAATAGGAGAGCTGTCCTGGAAACATAAGGCTAAATAAAAGCAGACCTCTATATTGAGGCAGCATTTACAATTGCTTCGGAGGACAATTATTCCACTCCTATTCGTAGCCATTTGACCCTGAGAAGCTGCAACTTCAATGCAGAAAAGCCTGATCAGAAGCTTCTGAGCATTTTTGGGGAGAGAATCTAAGGACAAGGTTGATGCTGTCTGCCTAGCTCTTGGGGGTAAGTTCTGCAAAAGACCCAGAAGGAAAAGCCCTTTTAGAATCCTTGAAGTCTCTTTTCTTAGCCCAAGATCCTGAAGGGGGTCCACAGCTCCCCCCAAGGCGAATCTGGGGATTCCTATGAACAGACCCCATCCCCCACGCTAAGGAACTGGAGACCCAAAAGGGAGGACACAGATGCATCTAGAGGATTCCAGGCTTTTGATAAAAAGGGCTGCAAGAGACCTTACCCCAGCCACAGCAATGCAGGAACCCCAGCAGAACAGGCAAAAAGAACCAAAACAAAGGAAGCATAAAAAGAAAAATATAAAATCTAAATTTCATCCTCTGGCACTCCTCCTCCTCCACTGAGGGAGAATTTTCTGATTCAGGCTTTGAGTAGAACAAGGAGAAAAAACAGCCAAGGTTTTTTCTCCAAGATGAATTTGCTACTGTGTGCAGGAAAATGGCATCTGCTGTACAGCTCCAACCAGATGAGGTGTTAGATGAGAATTCAAAGAGTGAATACCTGCCAGGGAAATCCCCACCTCAGAAAGCAAATTCCCATGCACCCTTCCTTTTGAAGATGTAATCAGGGATTAATGGTAACACCTTGATAAGAGAAAGCATACAAGCAAAACATGCACTTTGCATTTTTTTTACTGATGCTTTTTTTTTTTTAACAACTGTATTGATCAGAAATACTAAAGGTAGAGACCACCCTTAGGAGGAGTTTTTGGTTTTCTCAGCTGTTCTGAGCATCCATGGATGCTTCCTGTTTCGCAAGAGCTGCAGTAGCCTGATTAAACTACCTAAAGGCCCTGGATGACAAGGATCATCCTGACTTCAGGACTATCCTTAAGAGACTGTCCCTGATAAGTGCTAGTTGCAGATGGCTCAGTGAACACAATGAGGTTCTCAGCCAGGGACATGGCATCCAAATCAACAACCCGGTCTGTTTTTATGCACTTGGATAGCAGATGGCCGCTCCAAACAAATCCAGAAGACTTGCACGTGATCTTACAGACACTTGGCCTCCCATCTGTGGATCTGTTCACCAGGAACAGAAAGTTTGACACAGTATTTTGCAAGAGAAACAATTTATAGATCACTCGGTACAGATGCTCTTTCACACAAGTGGCTGAAGCGCTTTCTTTGTGTTCCCACAACTTCTGCTTGCAGAAAGGGTGATTTGAGAAGATAAAATGAAAGGAAGCAAAGTTGATCGATCTACCTCCACACTTGCCAAGCAGATAATAGTTTTTGGATTTGGAGACTTTGGAACCTAACCCTACAGTATGAACAAGTGAGTCCACAAATCCTTCACCAAGGTTCTAGTCTCTATTCAAATACAAATTGCCTCCAAGTGACAACAGAGCTATTGAGAGGAAAGCATTAAGTGCACTCTATTTATCCTCCAAAGTGAAGCAGGACTGTACTGGCTTCCATGTGGACTTCAGTGCTAAAGGGCTGCTCCTCCATCTGGGCATGGTTTAGCTCATGGTGCCAAGCAGACAAATCCCAAGGACCCTGTAATTTCACCTATTCTAGATTTCCTTCAGAAAGTATGGACAAGGGACTGTTGCCCAACACTGTAGAATGATAGTTGTCAGATTTAAGCAATGTCTTAACACGCTGCGTCCTTGGGCTCCTCAGCTGAAAGTTTGCAGGCTGCAAGATTTCTCAGAGCAGTCATACTGGCTAAACCTGCAGACAGACTAAGCTACCTAGGTGGGATTTACCACTGGTGCTAAAATTCCGAACCATCTATCCGTTTGAACTGTTAGGCCTTTCTAGTTTAAGAAACCTTGCTTCTTGGTTGCCAGCATGTCTGCTAGATGTGTCTTGGAGTTGGCAGCTCAGGAACCATACTGTGTCCCCCATGATGATAAGGTGGTTGTAAGGACTCCAGAATTTTTCTTAATTCTAGATGTTCCAGGAAATGAGCTTCTCATCATTTTTGTCCAAAACAGAAAAGGTGTGGAATAATCTAGATGTACCTAGAACACCAAAGATCTAACCTCAGGTGCACTGAATCGTTGAGAAGATCATGCTCCTTGTTCATGTTCTTTCACCTGGAGTTCCAAGGCCTTCAGGCATCCAAACTATTCCTGGCCAGATGGATTAAATTGTTATGCATTGTGGTGAAACAAAAGGCACCAGGTAAACCTGTTCTTGAAGAGGTGGGTTTTAATTCTTTTGGGATCTCTAGCAACATCTTGGGAGAATGACATGTGCCTCAACTGAGGAAACTTGCAGGACAGCAACATGATGGTTTTATCAACACCTTTATCAAACACTATAAGATGGACTTTTTAGCCTCTTCAGAGGCCTCCTTTGGCAGGAAGGTGCTGTATGCAGTGATCCAAACATAACTTGCCATTTTACTTTCAAGGGGAGATTTCTATATTTGTCTGTTTTTGTCTCTTCCTCACTACTTACTTTGCAAGCATCACAAAATTGTGGGAGATGCTGGGCTATGAAATAAAAAAAACTCTTTACCTAATTATCTTTTTGCTAGCAGCATCTCTTCCAATTCTGTTCTCACTAATATGACTTCTATAGCCAAGAGGCAACATTTATTTTGTCTAGTTTGTGAACCATACTGTACATAGTTCACTGCTTGGCATTAAGGTTATTATTGATGATTATGTGCTAAGAATTTCTACACAGCTTTGGAATGACTCTTCTAGGCGGCAGCTGGAGAAGGGGGCCATGACCAACATGGGCTGAACAACTTCCAAAACTGTAGAGTAGGGGAATAGCCCAAGTATCACAGATACTTGTGTGAGATATTGCTAGAAGAAAGGAAATAATCAGGTAAAAAAACTTTCATTGTCAAAACTCTGTTGCAAGTGGCTTCAGTTGAAGAGTACTTACAAATTTTATTTCTAAAGCTGAAAAATACTATTATTCTGGAGAGTTCTTCCTGAGGGGTGGTCCTAAGACCAGGTTCAGTTTTGAGGGGGAAAAAAAATGGTCTGCCTCCAGTTACCATGGAGACAGAATCCCCACTGTAAAGATTAACATGGAGGTTCCTAGAAAGAAAAGTCAGATCAGACAGAATTTTCATTTTCTGAGACATTTGGACAAGCCACTTTGTGCTTCAGTTTCCCTGTTGTAAAACAGGGATAGCCACCTGGATAAATTGCTTTGTGATTTTTAGGATGAAATGTGTGATTTGAATATAAGCAGTTTTACATGAGCAAGTGTAATACAATTTCACTGAACTAGTGAAAAAAATAACTTGTTGCATATAATAGTCATTTGACTTTTTATACAGGTTCCAGCACCAGAACAGGCAGAAAAAGGTGGTGTAAGTAACATGACAGAAGCCAAACTAGTACTCTTCCTCGTCTCCTTCTTCATTAAGGTATCTTTCTTTTAATATGATGTCTGGAGGGAGGGCAAAATAATTGTACTTTTAACAATGGTATAAAACCACTGCAGAATGCAAACCTGCATGTTCAGGAATGAACTGGAACCTCAAGAGTAAACTGAAGGCTGGTTGATTGGCAATCTGATGCATGGGTTAGAATTCAGGATCTCATTTTGTCTTCTGCCCCCAGCCTGGCTGGGCCTAGAGTGCATTTGAGGCAGCATATTTTGGTTCTTGAAGGAATGGGGAAATGCCTCTTTCTCTTCAGGGACTTCTAGAGCGAACTTGGAGTGGCATTGAGAGCTATGTTCAGCCTTCTGAAGGACAATCAGCTACATGAGACTTTTTTTTTTTTTTTTTTTCAAGTATGAAGGGGAGAGGGAGAGAGAGAAATGAGGACTTTGGGGACCCCTCCCTCCTAAAGTGCCAGGGAAAGCCAAAGCTTGGGGCCTGATTTTAACTAATAACTGCTTATACTTCCTTTTGATAAATGATTAGTCAGATTCTGTAGCATTGGGAGTTCCTAGAGGGTCTCTTGGATGTAGAACAGAAGTGGGCAAACTATGGCCTGCGGGACTGTCGTGCTGCTGAGCTCCCGGCTGGGAAGGCTAGCCCCCGGCCCCTTCCCTGCTGTTTCCCCTCTCCTGCAGTGATGCTGCTGCATGGGTAGCACCCACCCACCTCCCAGGCTTTCCAATTAGCCTGTCCCGCCACTCTGAGCGGCATTGTAAGGGGGTGGGGGAAGGTGGGGGATGGATAAGGGGCAGGAGGTCCCGGGGGGGCAGTCAGAAGACAGGGAGCGGTTGGATGGGGTGGAGGTTCGAGGCAGGGCGGTCAGGAGACAGGGAGCAGGGGGGATTGGATAGGGGCTGGGGTCCTGGGGGGGCAGTTAGGGATGGGGGTCCCAGAAGGGGGTGGTTAGGGGACAAGGAGTGGGGGGGGTTGGATGGTTTGGGGGTCCCAGGGGGCCTGTCAGGGGTGTGGATAGGGGTCGGGGCAGACAGGGAGCAGGGAGGGTTGGATGGGATGGGGGTGGTCAGGGGACAAGGAGCAGGGGGGGTTGGATGGGTCAGGGATTCTGAGGGGAGCAGTTAGGAGGTGGGAAGTGGGAGGGGGCAGGGGCCAGGCTGTTTGGGGAGGCACAGCCTTCCCAACCCAGCCCTCCATACTGTTTAGCAACCTCAATGTGGCCCTCGGGCAAAAAAGTTTGCCCACTCTTGGTGTAGAACATACCCCAAACTAACCACACTGTCATGTTTTCAAATCACTCTTTTGCTTTTTCTTTCTGTTAAGGCTGGCTGTAAAGCTTCAGATATTGGTATCATATCTCCATACAGACATCAGTTAAAGATAATCACTGACTTGATGACAAACTCATGTATCGGTACAGTGGAAGTAAATACTGTGGACAAATACCAAGGAAGAGACAAAAGTATCATAATAGTATCTTTTGTTAGGAATAATAATGACAGAAATGTGAGTGGATTATATTTGACTAAATTATTCACAGACGTTTCACAAAGTTAAGACTGCCATAATGGAAATACTTAAATAAGACATTAATACTTTTTACTGAACATGCATGAATGTATTTTAGTCATAATTACATCTATAATAATTGCACTTACACTGGGAAAATTGAGTGGCTAGTTGGCATTTACAAAGTAAAACAGACAGATGAAGGACATTTTTGTTAAAATGCTATTTTTAATTATTTGTATAGTGTCAACAATTTGCTCAATACTTTGATAAGATGCTTGTTTTAAAATGAAATATTTTAAATTCAAATTTAGTTCATTCATACTGTTTGGCTTTGTTTCTTTCACTTGGATAATGAAAATGGATTAGTGGGTTTCATTTTTGTATATAGTGTTTCTAACCACTTTTTTGTTCGTTTTTTTTTCTCCTCCACTAGCATATTGTGTTAAAGTTCGGGTTGGAAAAACCTAAGAGTGATTAGAATGTTATATTAGAATTAAAATAATATGATTTATGTTGGCTAAATTTTTTTTAATGCATCTTATAGAAACATAATTTGGAACCAAATTTGACATGTGTTCCTTTTTAAGAAATATATGCAAATTCCTTGAGATTTAAAAATTTGAAGATGGGTTGTACTTCTACACTTTTTTTTCATTCTTTTAAAAAGTAGGAATTTAAGGTAAGAGAGAGAAAATAATTGTATTCATTTCAACAGCTTGGAACACTTCTGATGGACTGGAGGCGTCTTAATGTTGCTATTACAAGAGCGAAGCACAAATTAATCATGCTGGGTTGTGTTTCATCACTGTGCCTCTATCCTCCTTTAGAGAAGTTACTCTGCTATTTAAACTCTGAAGCCATGATATCCTTTTCCTGTGCACTTCTGTATATCCTGATACTCTTACTCCTGGTGTTGGATAAATATGTTCTTCTTAGTTTTAATATTTTAAAATGTGATACATTATAACAGTTGAAACTGCATACTTTTTTATTGAAACAGACTGGAATTATATGCTTAGAAGGGTATATACTACAGAGAGTGCTTTCAAGGGAAGGAAAAAGTGCTGCTAGACTGGGGCACTCAAGCTGTGTAGCATGAAAACTGCATTTTCAATTTGCCACAGGCCACACCTGACTTTTTTATATTTACAGTAAATATACATTATTCTTAGAATAGACCAACCTTAATATTTGCCCATGTTTGTAACTTACATTTTTGCCAACAGCTTTCCATTTAGTAGTGGATGTTATGGTGAAAGTTCTCTATGAAGATTAAACTATGAAACAATTTAAGTAAAATACATTGTGCAGTGGTCCCTACCTCAGTGCTGTAGAATTTCATGTTTGCAGCTAGCCCAGTGGTTCTCAAACTTTTGTACTGCTGACCCCTTTCACACAGCAAGCCTCTAAGCCCCCATATAAATATATTTAAAAAAAAGTGTGTGGGTTTTTTTTTTAAATTTAACACCATTATGGCTGGCTGCAAAGCAGGTTTGAGATGGAGGCTGGCAGCTCATGACCCCCCCATGTAATAACCTTGCAACCCCCTGAGGGGTCCTGACACCCAGTTTAAGAACCCCTGAGCTAGCCCATTTATTCAGTAATTTAGCAGTTGAATAGGCAGCATCTCAAAAAGAACAGGGAACACCTTGAAGATATTGTTGGTTCTTCATCTTGCAGAGTTGTAACAGCCTATTGAATTACAAGTCCTGTTATTCAGTATGGTCTTCCCCATTGGCTATTGCTGCCATGATACATATTCTGTTTTTTCTCACGATTTGTGATCAACACCAGCAGCCAAAGGAGGCTACTCAAATGCCATTTCCTTGAATGTATGTTCTTGTGTGTCTAGTGTCAGGAGTTGTATCTGTAACTGAGCTATAGCAAGATTTGGGGTAAATGTTTCAGACTCTTCAAGATGCGCAAATTGTGGCCTGTACTATATAGTCAACCTGTAATACAGTGGAAAAAAATGACCAACTAAACCTATTAAAGGGGTATGCTTTGGGTCCAGCTAATAAGTGAGTCCTAACTTTGTAACTGTATCTTCCACAATTTGCAAATCAGCTTCAATTAAGGGTTTGTTTATACAATGTGGCAAGGGTCTCTAAAGGGGTGTGACTTGCAAAGCGCTCTAAGTGCCTTGCATTAGAACCTGGTGAGGTGCTCTAAAATTTGGTTGGGCCAAATCTGAGAGAATGGTGATGTGACCCTATGCACTATGTTGCAAAACTCAGAGTGGGGAGATGGGCCCAGTCTCAAGAGATAGAAGTTGCCCTGCTGAGTGAGTGCAGGGAGAATTTGCTTATCAACCCTCCCCTGCGTACGACGCTGGGAGAAGTGTCTTTGCCTAGGCTCAGTGATGGGCTAATGTGCCCCTGGACATGGCACCCCATCACTTCCTGTGATCCAGACATACTGTTTGGAAAACACTGAGGCTACACTTCTTAAAATTTTAAACTAAAGCTACATCAAAACAGGCCTCCTATTTAACCCTGTTTTTCTACCTACGCATTTTATAGTCTGCTAGATGTGGTTAGCATGTCAACTTTTTTTTTTATTTTTTCAAACTTGTGAAGGGAGAGGGCATGTTTTCAAAAGGAATTGTATTGATAGTGAAATAATTAGCTGCCTAGAACTGCAAAAATGCTATCTTTATGTACATAATCTCTTGTTAATTGAGTCTTTTCATTAGACTTCATCCCTTTTCAGAGTAATTTAAAGAAACCTATAACTGCTGAAAGAGCACGTGAAGTGGAAAGGTTTGAAGATGGCATTGTGATATGCCCCAAAACTACTTTTGACACAAGACAGACCCTTACACTTTAAACTCTTTTGCAAGAACAAAATATTATTCAAGTATTTGAAGTTTATTTTCCTTAACTTTTATTACATTTTCAATCTTCCATCAGGGGCACATGAACGTGTATCTCAGTGTAACCTCCTATGATTGTAAAGATGAAGAATTTGAGGGGGGAAAAGTCGTGGTCTTCCTTTTCTGTATGTGCTGCTGAATGCAAATAATGGTTTAGTAGACTATGGGTGCTGAGTGCACCATGTGGTCTGAATGGATTTGATTTCAGTCTGGTTTCTCAAACTGTAAAAGTTGCTTTTCACCATATTGCACAAATTCTTTTAAAGAAAACTGGTAATTTTTAATACCAGTGTGACACTACCATATCAGAAACACAAGTCTCTACTTCTACAGGTACTAGATAGCTACTATCATATTCCATTTTCCTTTGGAGATGTATCTTGTGGGTGATACATTTCTTACTGGCCACTCAGTACAAATAATAGACACTGCTTTGAGTGACAAGAAATTTGGGATCATTCTGATTTTGCAGATTTTAAAATGTAGTTTTTGCAAGAAAGAAAGGAATTTCTATGTAAAACTTTAAAACTGTGTTTTTGTGTCTGTTAGAAAATGAGTTCCCTTTTCTATTTCCAATGCCCATCCTGTTGCTTTCTCTTTAAAGTCTGTCCTACGTGTAAGAACATACATAATTGAATTCTAGACTTCTCACACTGACACAACTTGATAACATATCTCTATCCTCCACTAGCTTTTGAATAAATTTTGAGAAATGTGATGTTGATATACCTATTAACCTTTAAGAATTAAAGTATTTTAGCAAATGAGAGGGTTTTTTTTGTTTTTTTGTTTATTTTAAAAAAACTTTCATTGGGTGAAATCCTGGGCAACCTTGAAGTCATGGCAAAACTTTGACTTCAATGGAACTAGGATTTCATATGTAGTATTGGCTCTCTTTTGGGAGTTGTTGGGTTGGAGACAGAATTGCAACTTTTAATAAACTTACATACCAGGTTGTTTCCTTAAATGATGCAAATTTCCTTTACTTGACACAGTATAAGAAAGCTAAAATAGAACTGCCTCATGCTTAACACTTTAGTTTATGCTATTAACTCAACATTAATTTGTAGATTTTAACTTTTGACTCTACAAAAAGACACACATGCTGTTCGTTGTATTTTTTCTCATTTTCTTTCCTTTAATGTCAAAGTTGTGTCCTAAGGGTTGTTCATAACTTTATACATTAGATATGGGCATTTTTGGTTTTAAAATTCACTAATTTTTGTAATATTTGTAATGTAATAAAAATTTGCTAAATTGTTACTATTGGGCTAGTTATGGCACTGCTTGAATCAAACAAAATATCAGTATTTTCAGTTGAAATGCTTAAAGACACAATGACTTACTGTGTAACTGAACTTCTCATGTATGTTACTGTTTTTTCAATAGCAACGTAGGCAGCTGGTGAAAATAGCCTTTGAAGGGGCTGAGTCCACTGCCATTCACTCTGTAGAGGCAGCTCCTGTTGTGCAGGTTTGGCTTGGCTACCCATTCTGGCCTGTTGGGTCTCGCTGCTCACACATTCAGAGAAGTGCACCACTGCGTCACTTGATGTTTCTGTCCGCACACAGGTGGTTCCTCCTCCCCTGCAATACCTGCCTTATTCCCTTCTTGGCCCTGGAGATGCTGGACACTAGCCTTTATTGGCCAAGCTGGGTTGGCGGTGGCCAGGCTCAGAAAATAGATTAGGTATGGCTGAGCTCCTTTGAGCCTTAGCAATGTGCTGCCTATGATAGACAACAAACAACTATTTAAAGGTGGGAAAGTTTTTTTTTAAACATGTTTTAAAATTTTTTATCTATCATCTCTGCTTTCAATACTTCAGTAAGCTTGCTGGAGCAATCTGGTATCTCTTTCCACAGAATTTTTCCTTCAGTTTTGACTTGTCAGTAATTGCTCGTAAGTGTTCTGAAGTTTGAGATATTTTAATATTAAGTCAAATCCTCAGCTCGTGTATGTTGACATACACTGATTTATACCAACAGAGGATCTGACCCTATTATTGATAACATAATACTGAGTTTGATTTAACTTAAATGAAAAGTTTGTAAAATCTCACTTACGCTACATGAAAATCAGGCAAAAGAGTAAGTCTGCATCTCCCTCTTCCCTCAGTAGTTAAAATGTGCCCTCTTTAGGGAGTGGAGTTTAGCTGAAACTAAGAAATACCTACAGATAAAACTGCAGTGAGCTGGAATACATAGAAATGGAGAAAATATACTGACAAAGGAAAATACGGGATTCATTTAGAACCTAATAATCCAGGAGTGTCTTGGTGCTAGAATGACAATTTAAATTTAATTTTTAAAAAATCTTAATATCCAGTTTTGGGTGGCATCAGTGTGTAAGGATACACAGCTAAAGTGTGCTAAATTCAGCTCACTTTCTAATGTAGAAACTAAGGCCCTGATCCTAGAGTAATATCCACTGGTACAGAAATACAGGAATCTCCAAGATCAGATACCAGGATTGTAGCCTAAACCAGAACTGTTAAACAGATTTTAATTCACTCTTCTGTAAAAGTGAGATCTTAGTGAAAAAGCTGTCAGCTGACTAAAGTGGAGCTGAATGTCTGGTGAAAGTCCATTTTAAAACTCTTACTACTTCCTCAAACTGCTTCTTTCATTCCTCGCCTCTGCTCTTTCATAGGGATCTGGCTGCAGGAAGTTAAACTTTGGGGGTGTGTGTGTGTGAGATGAAGTTTGTAGCTTTGTGGCTGTTTGGATTAGACTAACAAAAAGCTACTTTAGTTTTCCTTTATCTCTTTTCTACCTATATTAATTTAGGGTTCTTTTTAGTAATGTTTCCAACTGTGCAGTGTTGGATCTTGATGCATAGATCTGACCAAAAGACCTTAAAGGCCTGGGTATTTGATACTCAATGTCCATAGTCAGATTCTGTCTATCCCTATTTTGAAGTAAAGCACTAATGTCCTCTGTTCTGTACTATGCCTGCTGGGGATTAATTAGCTCACCCCTCTGACTCAGGCAAGTGGCTATCTGTAATTTATTCATGGAAATGCCAATACATCTAAGTAATCATGAGAAGTTGTCAAACCTAATGACAGACTTGCTCATATCTGAAAACAAAATTTATAGGACAGAAGGTATACTTTAAAGTACAGCTTTCTAATATATACAAATTTTCAGGTCTTGTAAATTTATATAAGAACAAATGACAGAATGGATAAAGGCCATAGAAAAGCAAACATTTTTAGAGAACCATCTATAAATGGGTTTTCTCACTTTCTTAAACACTACAGTGTTTTTAGGTGGTGAATAAACACAAAAGTTGTTTGATCCCAAACTTATTTTAGGCTAACACTTACAAATAAAAGCTAGTGCCAACTATTACATTCAGCATGACTGTATCACTGCTGGCCTATAGGTTGCTTCTCATCTGTACTTTATAATCACTTCCTGATATCTCTTCATGAGTTTCCAGTCACCTTAAACTCAGTGTGGCTGAAGCTGAGCTCTTGATCTTTCCTCCCCAAGCCCTCTCTGTCTCCCACTGTGGACATCACTGCTATCCTCCTACTCATTTAATATTTTTAAATGAGTAATTTTTTAACTTGGCCGTCTGGCTGGATCTGTGTGTTCAGCAAGATTTAGAAATAGCCTGTTAATACTTACCTAAAATCTAAATTCCAGCTTTTTCTTTCTATCCCCAGAGACAAAATTTCAATCCTCATCATTTCATGTCTTGACTGCTTCGGGCACCTCTTTGCTGGCCTTGAATATTATGCCCTTGTTTTCCCCAATTCTGTTCTATGCTCTTGCTAAAATCTTGGTTCAATGCTCCCATCATGTCAACGCCCTCTCTGAGCACCGCCACTGCTTTCTCTCCCCTGCCCCCGCCCTTCGCCAGACTTGTCTCCTTCTCAGCCTTTCTAGAATCTTGGGAAGCCTTGCTGTCAGTTCAAGTTCCACATTGCTGAAACAGCACTTAATCTCTCCCTATCCCCTCTAGGCCCTCTTTGCTACCTCCTTTCTCAATCAGTGTAGATAGCATCACTATTTTGTGGTCTTCAATCAGGCCTGTTAGCTGGGTGTCCTCTTTATTCACCTCTAAGTCCTCAATTGCAGGCTGTCTAAATCTTGCCTATTCTTTCTGCATAATATCGCTAAGGTATGACCTTTCTTTTCCATCCACCTGGACAACTCTTGTCCAAGCTCTCATCTTGATTATGGCAACATCTTTTTCTCTGCCCTTGACAAATGTAATCTTATCCCATCATATCCATTCAGAATACAGCTTTACAGATTCTTACCAGTTGCTTTGAGCATATCATTCCTCTTTGATTCTCTTGTGGTTCCTCCTCCCCTGTTGTAACAAACATGTTGTTTGTCTTCACTTTCAGTGCCTTCCATTGCAATTCCCCTCCCTATCATCCTGTTTCATTCATTATCCACATGTCAACTTCCACTTCTCTATCATGATGGCAGTTTCTATCATTCACTTGTTAAATTTTCAAACAAATACCTTTGTGCTTTCTCTCATGGTGCCCTTACTGCTTACTGTACCCAGCTGTAATGTTACCTCATTCTCCTCCTGTGCCTCACCTTTCTAAAATTCCTTTTCTGTAATGGTCAGTTTTTGTAGGCACAGTTAGACCATGATTTCAGTGTACCAGTACTCTATCATGCTGACCAATATTGTCTCATTGTGTCCTTGTACTCACTTACCTGTATCAGTTTCTTGGCTCCTGTATTACACTTTCATCTTGTGTTTTAGTGTGCCTAGAATAGTGGGATCGTGGTGTGCGAGTAGGGTTTGTAAGTGCTAGGGTAGCACCCCTCCTGAAGACAAGCTTTATACATTTCAACCCCTTTTGTTGTTTACCTCCTCATCTAGCTTACCTACTAACCTTCCATGAGCCTGATCATGTCTTTGCTTTACCAACATTTCTAACCTTTCTTGCTTGTTAATCAGTTTGTGCCTTACAGATCTCTCACGGCTTTTGCATGTTCCTATAGATGTAGGCAAAACTCCCTCATAAAACCTGATCAGCCCTTTCCTTAACACCTCTGACCCTTGCTACTGCTCATGGCTGAGCAGCTGAACTGTAACAATGCTTCTACTTCTTTTTTCCTACTCTCTACCTTCCAAGGGTAATGCTAAACTAATTAGTTTGAGGGAGTAAGGATTTTGTTCATGTATTTTATAGAATGGGGATAAATGTCAGATTATTTACCATATTGAAGCAGGATGTTTGAGCTGCAGCATATTTGTCAACTCTTCAGTACAAGAGCCTTGAATTTTTTTTTTCTTTCTAATCTTCATGACAACCTAAGTTCCTAAGAGGTCCCTTATCATACAGTTCCTTAGGCATGCTTTCACTTGTGGAAGGCATGGCTATTTTCTTTTACATGCAGCACCTGTAGCAGAAATAGGGGCTGTGATTGATGCACATAACTAAAACCTCTCCAATGCATCAAGGATCTACACCCTATCCTGAAAGATGACCCATCACTCTCCCAGATCTTGGGAAACAGGCCACTCCTTGCTTATAAATAGCCCCCTAACCTGAAGCAAATACTCACCTGCAACCACCTAGCAGAACCACTAACCCAGAAACCTATCCTTGCAACAACGCCCCTTGCCAATTGTGTCCACCTGTCTATTCTGGGGACACCATCATAGGGCCTAATCACATCAGCCACACTATCAACCTGCACATCTACCACTGTGCTGTAGGCCATCATGTGCTAGCAGTGCCCCCTGCCATGTACATTGCCCAAACTGGATAGTCTCTATGTAAAAGAATAAATGGACACATCAGATGTCAAGAATTATAATGTTCAAAAACCAGTTGGAGAACACTTCAGGCTCTGGTCACTCGATTACAGACCTAAAAGTGGCAATTCTTCAACAAAAAAAATTTCAAAAACAGACTCCACTGAGATACTGCTGAGTTGGAATTAATTTGCAAATTGGACACCATTTATTAGGCTTGAATAAACACTGGGAGTGGATGGATCATTACACAAAGTAAAACTATTTTCCCATGTTTATTCCCCCACCCCACCGTTTCTCAGACATTCTTGTCAGCTGCTGCAAATGGCCCACCTTGATTATCACTACAAAAGATTTTTTCTTTCCCCTGTCCCTTCCTGCTGGTAATAGCTCACCTTACGTGATCACTCTCCTTACAGTGTGTATGATAAAACCCATTGTTTCATGTTCGCTGTGTGTGTATATAAATCTCCCCACTGTATTTTCCACTGCATGCAGCCAGTGAGGTGAGCTGTAGCTCACAAAAGCTTATGCTCAAATAAATTTGTTAGTCTCTAAGGGGCCACACGTACTCCTTTTCTTTTTACTTAATTTATGCTGTATGTGGAGGGCACCTTTTGTATTTTTCCCAAGAAACTAGAAGCTGCAGCAAACTCAATCTTGGAATTTTCTTCAATTACTTTTGACAAGGGGAATGGGAGAATAGGCTTATTGGTGCATAAAGAAAATCTACCTAAAGGGGGAACACTGTATTATAAACATTTATACTATCGTAGGGCCCAAAGGCTGGGTGCTTGAACAATTATAGAAGAGAGAATCCCTTTCCTGAAAGGTTTACAATCTAAGGCTACACCAGAGCGATGGACTGTGCAACGCAAAATACACCCATTTGTCAGTACAAAAGGAAATCACAGGCATTGGGTCAGAAATGGTACTTGAATGCGTGCACTCAGGAGTGACAGAGGCTAACGTTTTCTCTGTCCTGGGTGTGAGCCTCCTCTGGGGCCACTGCTGCAAGCCTGTGTAGGACGCTGGTGGTAGCCGAGCCCTGTGTAGTTTGGGCTACTTATGAGAGAGCAGGGTGAGGCTTGGCCCCATAGGTGTCTCCTGTTCCTCAGGTCTAGGGCAAGGCTGGCTCTAGACCCCACTTTTGCGGCGTCAGCAGCTATTGCGTATGGCTGGAAGGCGGGGGCGCTACGCTGAGCTCTGCCCAGTGTCCAGAAGCAGCCACTCCCCGCTGGTTGCGCTCTAGGGTGGGCAGGGAGGGGCAGGTCCTCCTGCCGCCGGGGGCGCAGTGCGGCTTGTGACGGGGGAGTGGAGGGGAAGGAGCCTGTGAGGGGCTGGAGCGGGAGCCGCGCAGGGGAGGCCCGCCCGCGACCAGCTGGTGGCTGCTCTGTGGCCATGGGTAAGGGCGCCTCTGCTCCTTGCTGGCGAGGGCAGCTGTGGGTTCCCGGTGGGGAGGGAACGGGGTGAGGCGGCGCATCCCAACGGGCGCGGAGCGGCAGCCCGAGGCGGCGGCTGGTCGGTGCGTGGCCCGGCCGCCTCGCGGCACAACTTGGGGTGGCTCCAGCCGCCTCTGCGCGCCCGAGGCGGGCGGTGTGCGGGAGCCGCCCGCTCCCCGGGGAGGCGGGGCGGGGCAGCAGGCACCAGGCCGTGGCTCCCTGCGGACAAGGGGACCGAGCAACACCGGGCAGCGCGGTGCCAAAGGAGCTGAGCCGCGGAGAACGATGCTTGTCGGCGTGTGGGATGCGGAGCGGGCGCCTGCCGCCCCCCCCCCCCGCGGGGCAGACAGCCGCTAGCGGCCGGCTGCTGGGCGAGGTGCTGTCTGGCTGCGGGGGTGGCGGCTGCCTCCCGGGGAGCAGCCCCCCAGGGGCTTTGTGGGGACTGGGGAGCAATGGGAGAGCCTTACCCGTTGTGACTGCACCGGAGGGCGGTGGGGGATGGGTTCTTTTTTGGGAAAGAAAAATAAACATGAATTGTTTGGCGTGCCTTTGCGTATCTTGGGCATGGTGCCGCTCCCTGCAAAGTGAAGTAGAATGATAATCCCGGTTGTGTTAAAGTGTGGGCATGTGCAGGTTGCTTTCCTGATTTATAGCGAAACGGTTCAATTTAAAAAAAAATACTTAAATCATAAAAGGGTTCAACTGAACGGCCCCTCTTAGTCCAGTTAGGAAGTGCCTGAACTCACACTGGGCGCACTTTGGAATGATGATCCTTCTAATTTTTTCCATGGATGTGCGGAATGAATTTTGTTATGTGCACTGATATGGAGGTGATGTGTGATACATCACCTTCATATTGGTGCACATAACAAAATTAATGTGGCAGGGATGGGGCCGAGGGGTTTGGAGTGTGGGAGGGAGCTCGGGGCTGGGGCAGAGGTTTGGGGAGTGTGGGCTCTGGGGTGGGGCTGGGGATGAGGGTGCAGGCTGCCCCAGGGCTATGGCAGGGAGAGAGGACGCCCCCCAGTTCTCTCTCCCTTTTCAAACTTTTATTTAAAACAGGGCTAGAAACTTAAAAGAAAGCAAGAAAACTGAGATTCTCATGTGATCTCTTTGATTTCAGCAATTGTGATTTTTAAGAGAAACAAATAGAATGAGGCTCCTGATAAAATTATGAGATTTGGCAGTACTGGATTAAGTATCATGACCATATAATAATTTATATAACTCTCTCATAACATATTCCATTAGTCATTTCACATTTTATCAGAAACATATAATGCACCCTGTTAAAGTGGCCAACTAGTTTTAGGCCCCAATTTAGATTGTTTTGGAAAGTTTTATGTATTATAGTTAGAAATTTTTTAATGAGTTTTAAAAAAATACAGAAAAGAAACTTGGTTTTGTGTGTCCACTTTAAACTTCCCTGTGTAGAACTGTAAATCAAAACTACAATATCATGCTAGTGGGTGAGGAACTATGTCTGGATATTACAAATGCTTATGCATGTGCTTAACCATGTTTTACTCATAGAATGTAGTCAGTGGGACTTTACAGTGTGTCAAGTTAAATACAGGCCTAAGTCTTTGTGGAATCAGGGCCACAATACAAACTGTTGATATGTAAAGGAGATAACTGACATCTATTTCTATGCTGGATATATAACTTGGATTCAAATAATGTTGCTGGATATATTATATTAATGAGACACATTTCTTATACTTGTGTGACTGCAGCTTTGGTATCATAGAAGAGAGTTTCTGAGCCCTGTTAACCAGCTGATATTTTTTTCATTGCTTTTTCCATATTCATTGTCAGTGCTGCTTTTACTTTGTCTTTCAAGCCAAGCTAGAAGAAAAGGAGTACTTGTGGCACCTTAGAGACTAACAACATTTATTTGAGCATAAGCTTTCGTGAGCTACAGCTCACTTCATTGGATGCATCCGATGAAGTGAGCTGTAGCTCACGAAAGCTTATGCTCAAATAAATGTTGTTAGTCTCTAAGGTGCCACAAGGACTCCTTTTCTTTTTGCGAATACAGACTAACACGGCTGCTACTCTGAAGCCAAGCTAGGTTGCCCTTCTGGTCCTGACCAGTACTGAAATGAATTGAGACAATAGTGTGACTCAAATTATGACATCTCATATAGTGCATGGAAGAACGGAAGGCAATAACAGCCTACTTCATATGTATTTACATATTACACATCTTATGTTTGTGTAAGCGTGTTTGTTTTGGAGTGCATGCTGTTTTATAGCACTGTGACTTTACAGCAGTTAATGGATTTTATTCCTTTGATTAAATACAGATTGGGATCAAAGTGCTTTGAACAGGAAAGCATTTAGTGAATTTTTTTTGCTTTCCTAATTGAAATATGCTTATTTTTTGATTTTTAGCTGTAAAAGACCCAACAGCTGTAGAAAGAGCAAATTTGCTGAACATGGCTAAATTGAGTATCAAAGGATTGATTGAATCAGCTTTGAGCTTTGGCCGTACTCTGGATTCTGACTATCCACCTTTGCAACAGTTCTTTGTCGTTATGGAGCACTGCCTTAAACATGGTCTTAAAGGTGCAGTAATCATTTTATTCATGTATTTCCTGTCCCAAACCATTTTGAAACTTTGTTTCTAGAATGTGATGCATTATCCTCTTTGTACAGCAGTTTCAATTTGTACAGCACTCTATAAGAAGTCTGAAGCTGTTAATACTCAAAAAAGAGATCTTGGAGTCTTGGATAGTTCTCTGAAAACATCCACTTAATGTGCAGCAGCAGTCAAAAAAAGCAAACAATGTTGGGAATCATTAAGAAAGGGATAGACAATAAGACAGAAAATATCATATTGCCTCTGTATAAATCCATGTTATGTCCACATCTTGAATACTGCGTGCAGTTGTGGTCGCCCCATCTCAAAAAAGATATATTGGAATTGGAAAAGGTTCAGAAAAGGGCAACTAAAATGATTAGGGGTATAGAATGGCTGCCATATGAGGAGGGATTAATAAGACTGGGACTTTTCAGCTTGGAAAAGAGATGACTCGGGTGATATGATAGAAGTCTATAAAATAATGACTGGTGTTGAGAAAGTGAATAAGGAAATGTTATTTACTCCTCGTAACACAAGAACTAGGGGTCACCAAATGAAATTAATAGACAGCAGGTTTTAAAACAAACTAATGGAAGTATTTCTTCATACAACACACAGTCAACCAATGGAACTCCTTGCTAGAGGATGTTGTGAAGGCCAAGACTATAACAGGGTTCAAAAAAGAACTAGATAAATTCATGGAGGATAGTTCCATCAGTGGCTATTAGCCAGGATGGGCAGGGATGGTGTCCCTAGCCTCTGTTTGCCAGAAGCTGGGAATGAGCGACAGGGAATGGATCACTTGATGATTACCTCTTCTGTTCATTCCCTCTGGAGCACCTGACTTTGGCCACTGTCAAAAGATAGGATACTGGGCTAGATGGACCTTTGGTTGACCCAGTATGGCCATTCTTATGAAGTATTGATAACCATAACAAATATTTTTTTACACACTTACACTTTTTTCTTCTTTCTAAGATACACCTAAGTGACTATACATGTTTTATCAGTTACCAGGATCAAATGCATGTTACTTATATCTTGATTTCATGTCACTGTTACTCTTACATTGGCATGGTTATGCTTCAGCAGATCTGTTTGAAACATGAAAACAGAATTGCTACTTTATAAGATTCTTTTTAGAAATTCCCAAACCACTGTGAGTTATTTTTAAAGGTTAATTAAAGTTTGTTATATAAATATCTATATTTGTTATACAAATATCTATTCACAGTATAGTATTTTAAAAGAATGTATGTAGACAATTTCTAACCCAGGTATGCTGTTGTAAACTGTATGTGAGAGAGTGAGCTAAGTAACTTAATTTGTCAGCTAAATTATGTTTTCCTTTTCTTAGTAAAAAAATCTTTTCTAAGTTACAATAAAACAATCTGGGGACCACTGGAACTTGTGGAGAAGTTGTACCCAGAAGCTGAGGAGATAGCAGCTAGCGTCAGAGATTTACCTGGCCTCAAGTGAGTAGTGTTGGTAAAAACATAACATTTGCTGCAATAAAGGTTTGGGTTTATCCAATGATCCAGTGCCCGTTAGTCAGTGGAAGAGGTCAGACCCTTAAAGAGCAAAATATATTGTGGCAAAAGTAGTACTTGGATTTTAAGATACTGTGTTGAGAGAATTTAGACGAAGAACCTTTCTCACAATGAAGAAGCTAAATGCTTTAAAAATGAAATGCCTTTTATTGTATTGGTAGAATCATAGAATAATAGCACTGGAAGGGACCTTGACAAGTCATCTAGTCCAGTCTCCTGCACTCATGGTAGGACTAAGTATTATCTTTCCAAACAGGTGTTTGTCTAACCTGCTCTTAAAAATCTCCAATAATGGAGATTCCACAACTTCCCTAGGCAATTTATTCCAGTGCTTAACCACCTTGACAGTTAGGAAGTTTTTCCTAATGTCCAACCTAAACCTTCCTTGCTGCAATTTAAGCCCATTGTTTCTTGTCCTATCCTCAGAGGTTAAGAAAAACAATTTTTCTCCCTCTTTCTTGTCACAAATTTTTATGTACTTGAAAACTGTTATCATGTCCCCCTCAGTCTTCTATTTTCCAGACTAAACAAACCCAATTTTTTTCAATCTTTCCTCATAGGTCATGTTTTCTAGACCTTTAATCATTTTTGTTGCTCTTCTCTGGACACTCCAATTTGTCCACATTCTTCCTCAAATCTGGCGCCCAGAACTGGACACAATATTCCAGTGGAGGCCTAATCAGTGCAGAGTAGAGTGGAAGAATTACTTCGTGTCTTGCTTACAACACTCCTGCTAATCCATCCCAGAATGATGTTTGCTTTTTTTTTGTAACAGCATTATACTGTTGACTCGTATTTTGCTTCTGGTCCACTATGACCGCCAGATCCCTTTCTGCAGTATTCCTTCCTAGGCAGTCATTTCCCATTTTGTATGTGTGCAACTGATTGTTCCTTCCTAAATGGAGTACTTAGCATTTGTCCTTCTTGAGTTTCCTACTGTTTACTTCAGACCATTTCTCCAGTTTGTCCAGATCATTTTGAATTTAAATCCTATCCTACAAAGCACTTGCAACCCATCCCAGCTAGGTATCGGCCACAAACTTTATCTGTGTACTCTCTATGCCATTATCTAAATCGTTGATGAAGATATTAAACAGAACCAGCCCAAGAACTGATCCCTGCTGGATCCCTCTCATTATGTCCTTCCAGCATGTCTGTGACCCACTGATAACTACCCTCTGGAAATGTTTTTCCAACCAGTTTTACACCCACCTTATAGTAGCTCCATCTAGGTTGCGTTTCTCTAGTTTGTTTATGAGAAGGTCATGCGAGACAGTCTCAAAAGCTTTACTAAAGTCAAGATATACCACATCTAATGCTTCCCCCCCCCCCCCATCCACAAAGCTTGTTACCCTGTCAAAGAAAGCTATCAGGTTGGTTTGACACGATTTGTTCTTGACAAATCCGTGCTGACTGTTACTTAACACCTTATTATCTTCTAGATGTTTGCAAATTGATTGCTTAATTATTTGCTCCATTATCTTTCCGGATACAAAAGTAAAATTGACTGGTCTGTAATTCCCTGGGTTGTCCTTATTTTCCTTTTTATAGATTGGCACTATATTTGCCCTTTTCTAGTCTTTTGGAATCTCTCCTGTCTTCCATGACTTTTCAAAGATAATCGCTGATTGCTCAGATATCTCCTCAGTCAGCTCCTTGAGTAGTCTAGGATGCATTTCATCAGGCCCTGGTGACTTGACGACATCCAATTTGTCTAAGTAATTTTTAACTTGTTCTTTCCCTATTTTAGCCTCTTCTGATCCTATCTCATTTTCATTGGCATTCACTGTGTTAAACATGAAAATTGAATCAAAGAAGTCATTAAGCACCTCTCCCATTTCCACATTTTCTATTATTATTCCTCTCTTCCTCTTCCGCTCCCCCCCCATTGAGTAACGGATCTATCCTGTCCTTGGTCTTCCTGTTGCTTCTAATGTATTTGTAGAATGTGTTCTTGTTACCCTAATGTCTCTAGTTAGTTTGATCTCGTTTTGTTACTTGGCCTTTCTAATTTTTTCCCTACATACTTGTGTTGTTTGTTTATATCCATTCTTTTGCAATTTGACCTAGTTTCCACTATTTGTAGGACACTTTTTTTTTTTTAATTTTCAGATAATTGAAGATCTCCTGGTTAAAGCAGGGTGTTCTCTTGCCATACTTCTTATATTTCCTACGCAGTGGGATAGTTTGCTCTTGTGCCCTTAATAATGTCTCTTTGAAAAACTGCCAATTGTTTTTTCCCTTAGACTTGCTTCCCATGGGATCTTACCTGCCAACTCCTTGAGTTTGTTAAAGTCTGCCTTCCTGGAATCCATTTTCTTTATTTTGCTGTTCTCCCTCCCACCATTCCTTAGAATCATGAACTATCATTTCATGATCACTTTCACTCAAGCTGCCTTTCACTTTTAAATTCTCAACCAGTTCCTACCTATTTGTCAAAATCAAATGTAGAACAGTCTCTCCCCTAGTAGCTTTCTCCACCTTCTGAAATAAAAAATGGTCTCTAATACATTCCAAGAACTTATTGGATGATCTGTGCTCTGCTGTGTTGTTTTTCCCAGAGACATCTGAGTAGTTGAAGTCCCCCATCACCACCAAGTCCTGTGCTTTGGATGATTTTGTTAGTTGTTTAAAAAAAGCCTCATCCACCTCTTCTTCCTGGTTAGGTGGTCTGCAGTAGACCCCTACCATGATATCACCCTTGTTTTTTATCCCTTTTATCCTTACCCAGAGACTTTCAATCGGTCTGTCTCCTATTTCCATCTCAACTTCAGTCCAAGTGTACACATTTTTAATATATAAGTTAACACCTCCTTCCTTTTTTCCTTTTTTGCCTGTCCTTCCTGAGCAATACCCTTCTATACCAATATTCCAGTCATGCATATTATCCTACCATGTCTCTGTGATTCCAACTATGTCATAGTTATTTATTTATTAGCATTTAGAGTTTTCCTCTGCTTATTCCCCATACTTCTCACATTAGTATACAGACATCTAAGATACTGATTTGATTTGCCCCCCCCCCGAGTTCTGTCTTGTCTCTTCTTTATCTCTGCTATAACAGCCCATGCTCCCCACAAAGGTAATACCCTTATGTCTCAGTTGTACTAATTTTCCAAATGTTGCATAAAAATAGTATAACAAAAACTGTCCTACCAGTTAACTAGCGAAGAGTAATCCGCCTGCCTTCCCGTTCTTAGCTTGATCAGACATTAAATGAAATCTTGTCTCTATTTCCAGCATCAAATATAATGTCCTTGATATCAGCCAGTGTTGCTGGTATCTAATTATTGGGGAAAAATAAGGTGATTGAGGCAGTCTTGGAAATGTTTTATGCTTTTTGGTGTGCTGGTATCTTTTGGAATCCTCAAGTTTACTTGTTTACCGCTAGCCTTATTTCAAGTACATGATGTTCCCATGGCATCAGCTGGAGGATGTAACTCTAATTCTCATATTGTGGCAAACAGCAGAGTCGCTAGACCATTGCAGTGATTCTCAGTGATGAAATTTAGTTTGCTTAATATGCTAGGAAATATATAGCTTCTAACAGAGTTTCCCATTATATATTCATCCTCTTTGCATTTTGTTCAGTGTTTGGGACACACCTTTATGTTAGTAAAACTATCTTGAAAAAAGATAAGGTCTAAAGATAGAGCTGTGCAAACTTTATAGGATTCCTGCACAGTTTGGTAGTGGACGTCCCCATACTTCTCTTTCAGACCCTCCTGATTTTGTGAGCATTTGAAAGCAGGGCTGAAAATATGGGGACAAGGGTTGACAATTGTACTGAGGCCCTAACCTTTGGGGCCCCCCCAAACTTCTGTAACTGGGGTGAAATGGAAGGCAGTGGGCCCCCAGCAAACTTGACATACCTGGGCTCCAAATTTCTCTTGATGGGCCTGTTTGCAAGATATTCTCCAAACTTTTTCTAAATAAATAATTTTTTTTAACTTTTATTGTAAACATTTTTAAAAGGACACTGTCAGGTTAAGAATCATCTATTTTTCTTCCCTGTGTTGGTATTAGTACCTTAACCAATAAAAAAAAAATATTTTACCCTTTATGATGTTTTTTACTTTACACAGTACTTTGCTTGGACAATTAAAATAGAGTGGTTGTTTTCACTCTCTGAGTCTCATGCGGTAGCATAGTGCTGCACTGTTTGGGTTGCAAACTGCTGGAAAATGTTGGCATCCAAACAAAAACTATTTTCCTTCATATATTTTCAAAAATAAATTCATGAAAACATTTCTAGTTACAAGATGGATAAAATCAATAATATAATTTTTTTTTGTTTTAAATTGGATTTTTTTATTTAAATTTTTTTCTTTTGGAAAAAATGTTTAAAATTAAATTTATTATGACCTATGTTAAGGCCTAAATTTAGTGTAGTCTACTAAAGTAAATTATAAAAAGCTACGTCAAAGATCCCTCCTCAGGTTGTAATGAGTTAAAAAGGATTGGTACATTTTTAAATATATACAGAATCAGGAGGAAAACATTTAACTTTTGAGGTTAACTTAAGCTTTTTGAATATATCACAAAGTTGTGTACTTCATTAAGTATCTGTATTATTTTTCGGTTTTTACAATGGAGTGAATGCTGGTATTTACATATTTCTTAATGTAAATACTTTCAGCTTGTTATGTAGAAAAGCTTTTGCCTTAATTACTTGTGATTTTAGTTTTAGTTATCAGGTGCAGAAAATTTTTTTTTCATTTGGACAACCTCATTCAAAATTGAGAAACGGACTGGGAGTTGAAAAAGCAGGAAAGCTTGTTTTTTGTCTTCCAATCCATGGGGAGATAAACAGGTTGGGAGAAGATGAGATCTAGTAATTGTGAAAACTTAAAGGACGTGGAGTTACCCAAGAACCTCTTAATGCCAGCTGGCAAGGGGATGTAGAGAGGTTGTAGGGATCTTGTGGATCTGACCTATATGTTCCAGTTCACCGAAGTGTGTCATGTGAGTACTCAAATGAAAGCCAGTGTCACATTTGTTATCAATATTGTGACATGTATGCACAGATAGTGTGTAAGGACTTATGTATATACACTGTAAATTACATTCTTAAAGTTTGTGTCTTGGGACTGGTCATCAGAAAAGGTGAAAAGCAGGCTTTTCTTTAGGCAAGATATGCTCCTTCTTCAAGTGACAGTTCCTTTGTGTATTCTGCATGTGGGTATGTGTGCGCACAATGTGCCTGAATCCATAGTTTTTTTTTTTTTTTTTTTAGTAGGCAGTGTCCATTGGTCCACTCGTGCAGTTGTTTTTGGAACTGGTGTATCAGAAACCATATAACCCTCTTCACAGTATACCCACCAGGTGCACAGAACTCCCCAGCAACCAGTCTCATCAGACGTTTTCCCACAGATCATGAATGGGAGTTCCATGATTCTATTCTGAATGAGATGTTCACCCAATGAGGAACACTGTCTTGGGATCTCTTTGGCTCTCAGGAGAACAAGAAACTATCTCTGTACTGCTCTAGGACAGGTCTGGGCCACAGCTTGAAGGGCAACACCCTGCTGCTACCCTGGATGGATCACCTCACATATACCTTCCCACCCATTCCACTAATACCACTAATCCTGTGAAAAATCTGTAATGTCATGGCTTGCGTTATTGATCCCTTTATTTAATAAATCCGTTAGTTTTAAATGAAACATGTTTAGGTAGACTTTTTTTTCTTGTGTATTCTGGAACATTGAAGGTAGATTTATTTAACTAATAAAAAATGTGAAATGCTTGTTTTGTACATTTTTAATTGAATTCCAGTTTTCATCCAAATGCAACTTGACACAAATCCTGAGTAAAAGATTATCATCTCGTAAATAAGAAATGTACTTCAGCATTTCTAACATAAGAATGTAAATATTAAGAATGAGTAAATGTATGGTAATATATATATGTAAATATAGTATATTCTCCTTCTTAGCTTAAAAGTACCAAATTTAATATAAAGCTTATATTTGGTTGCAAATAAGCATGTTATACTAACCAATGAGAATGTGTGTTTGTGTGTTTGCTTTAGAAAAATAGATAATTGTGTCTTGTATCTTGACTGATTGAGTGTTGTTCAAATAACTTAAAATACCTTTAAAATCTGAATTTGTGTATTAACAAACTGATGCATGAAGGCAATAAGACTAATAGATGTGCAGCTGTATACTGACTAATTTTTCTTCTTTTCAGAACACCATTGGGCCGTGCCAGGGCTTGGTTACGATTGGCATTAATGCAAAAAAAAATGGCTGATTATCTACGCAGTTTAATCATTCAAAGAGATCTCCTCAGGTTAGTGATTTTGTTGATTTATCTTTTTAAGTTTTTAACAAAATTTGTTTAGGAAATCAAGTCTAGTGTTATATGTGGTACTTTACCATATTGTAAAATTTATACAATATGGTAAAGTACATTATAACTTCTTGTTTGTGATACTGCAATTGAACATATATATGAACTTCCATTATAAGCTCCAGGCACGATTCAGCCTATAAGGTTCTCTTCTCTGCCTTCCCCCCCGCATGGGAAAAAAATTAGTTATCCTTAGGGCTGTCAATTAATTCCAGTTAACTCACACGATTAACTCAAAAAATTAATCTTAATCGCACTTATAACAATAGAATACCAATTGAAATTTATTAAATATTTTGGGATTTTTTTCTACGTTTTCAATATTGATTTAAATTACAACACAGAATACAAAGAGCACAATGCTCACTTTATATTATTTTTGATTACAAATATATACACTATAAGATGATAAACAAGAAATAAAGTATTTTTCAATTCATCTCATACAAGTACTGTAGTGCAATCTCTTTATCGTGAAAGTGTAACTTAAAAATGCAGATTTTTTTTGTTTACATAACTCCACTCAAAACCAAAACGGTGTAAAACTTTAGAGCCTACAAGTCCACTCAGTCCTACTTCTTATTCTGGCAATTGCTAAGACAAACAAGTTTGTTTACATTGACGGGAAATACTGCTATCTGCTTCTATTTACAATGTCACCTGAAAGTGAGAACAGGCGTTTGCCTGACACTTTTGTAGCCAGCGTGGCAAGGTATTTACATACCAGATATGCTAAATGTTCGTATGTCCCTTCCATGCTTTGGCCACCATTCCAGAGGACATGCTTCTATGCTGATAATGCTTGTTAAAAAAAAATAATGCGCCAATTAAATTTCTGACTGTTTTCCTTGGGGGGAGAATTGTATGTCTCCTGCTCTGTTTTACCCGCATTCTGCCATATATTTCATGTTATAGCGGTCTCATGACCCAGCACATGTTCATTTTAAGAACACTTGCCCAGATGATTTGACAAAACGCAAAAAAGTTACCAATGTGAGATTTCTAAAAATAGCTACAGCACTTGACCCCAGATTTAAGAATCTGAAGTGCCTTCCAAAATCTGAGAGGCACGAGGTGTGGAGCATACTTTCAGAAGCCTTAAAAGAACAACACTCTGATGCAGAATCTACAGAACCCAAACCACCAGAAAAGAAAATCAACTTTCTGCTGGTGGCATCTGACTCGGATGATGAGAATGAACATGCATCAGTCCACACTCCTTATCAAGCAGAACCCATCATCAGCATGGCAGCATGTCCTCTGGAATGGTGGTTGAAGCATGAAGGGACATATGAATCTTTAGCGCATCTGGCACGTAAATATCTTGCAATGCCAGATACAACAGTGTCATGCGAACGACTGTTCTCACTTTCAGGTGACATTGTAAATAAGAAGCAGGCAGTATTACCTCCTGCAAATTGTATCCAATCTTGTTTGTCTGAGTGATTGGCTGACCAAGAAGTAGGACTGAGTGGACTTGTAGGCTCTAAAGTTTTACATTGTTTTATGTTTGAATGCAGGGTTTTTTGTACATAATTCTACATTTGTAATTCAGTTGTCATGATAGAGATTGCACTACAGTACAAAACAATTTCCAGTATGAGATGAACTGAAAAACACAATAAGAAAAGGAGTACTTGTGGCACCTTAGAGACTAACAAATTTATTAGAGCATAAGCTTTTGTGAGCTACAGCTCACTTCATCGGATGCATTTGGTGGAAAAAGCAGAGGAGAGATTTATATACACACACACACACACACACACAGAACATGAAACAATGGGTTTATCATACACACTGTAAGGAGAGTGATCACTTAAGATAAGCCATCACCAGCAGCGGGGGGGGGGGGCGGGGGAAAGGAGGAAAACCTTTCATGGTGACAAGCAAGGTAGGCTAATTCCAGCAGTTAAGAAGAATATCTGAGGAACAGTGGGGGGTGGGGTGGGAGGGAGAAATACCATGGGGAAATAGTTTTACTTTGTGTAATGACTCATCCATTCCCAGTCTCTATTCAAGCCTAAGTTAATTGTATCCAATTTGCAAATTAATTCCAATTCAGCAGTCTGTCATTGGAGTCTGTTTTTGAAGCTTTTTTTGTTGAAGTATAGCCACTCTTAGGTCTGTGATCGAATGACCAGAGAGATTGAAGTGTTCTCCAACTGGTTTTAGAATGTTATAATTCTTGACGTCTGATTTGTGTCCATTCATTCTTATATGTAGAGACTGTCCAGTTTGGCCAATGTACATGGCAGAGGGGCATTGCTGGCACATGATGGCATATATCACATTGGTAGATGCGCAGGTGAACGAGCCTCTGATAGTGTAGCTGATGTGATTAGGCCCTATGATGGTATCCCCTGAATAGATATGTGGACAGAGTTGGCAACGGGCTTTGTTGCAAGGATAGGTTCCTGGGTTAGTGGTTCTGTTGTGTGGTTGCTGGTGAGTATTTGCTTCAGATTGGGGGGCTGTCTGTAAGCAAGGACTGGTCTGTCTCCCAAGATCTGTGAGAGTGATGGGTCGTTCTTCAGGATAGGTTGTAGATCCTTGATGATGCGTTGGAGAGGTTTTAGTTGGGGGCTGAAGGTGATGGCTAGTGGCGTTCTGTTGTTTTCTTTGTTGGGCCTGTCCTGTAGTAGGTGACTTCTGGGTACTCTTCTGGCTCTGTCAATCTGTTTCTTCTCTTCAGCAGGTGGGTATTGTAGTTGTAGGAATGCATGATAGAGATCTTGTAGGTGTTTGTCTCTGTCTGAGGGGTTGGAGCAAATGCGGTTATATCGTAGCGCTTGGCTGTAGACAATGGATCGAGTGGTATGATCTGGATGAAAGCTAGAGGCATGTAGGTAGGAATAGTAGTACCCATCGCAGTGCCGCTGATTTGAAGGTATACATTGTCACCAAATGTGAAATAGTCGCTTACCCCATAACCTCAGCCATGCAGAACACAGTGCCATCCACAGCTTCAGAAACAACTCTGACATGATAATCAAAAAGGCTGACAAAGGAGGTGCTGTCGTCATCATGAATAGGTCGGAGTATGAACAAGAGGCTACTAGGCAGCTCTCCAACACCACTTTCTAGAAGCCATTACCCTCTGATCCCACTGAGAGTTACCAAAAGAAACTACAGCATTTGCTCAAGAAACTCCCTGAAAAAGCACAAGAACAAATCCGCACAGACACACCCCTGGAGCCCCGACCTGGGGTATTCTATCTGCTACCCAAGATCCATAAACCTGGAAATCCTGGATGCCCCATCATCTCAGGCATTGGCATCCTGACAGCAGGATTGTCTGGCTATGTAGACTCCCTCCTCAGGCCCTTCGTTACCAGCACTCCCAGCTATCTTCGAGACACCACTGACTTCCTGAGGAAACTACAGTCCATTGGTGATCTTCCTAAAAACACCATCCTAGCCACTATGGATGTAGAAGCCCTCTACACCAACATTCCACACAAAGATGGACTACAAGCCGTCAGGAACAGTATCCCCGATACTGTCACGGCTAACCTGGTGGCTGAACTTTGTGACTTTGTCCTCACCCATAACTATTTCACATTTGGTGACAATGTATACCTTCAAATCAGCGGCACTGCGATGGGTACCCGCATGGCCCCACAGTATGCCAACATTTTTATGGCTGACTTAGAACAACGCTTCCTCAGCTCTCGTCCCCTAATGCCCCTACTCTATTTGCGCTACATTGATGACATCGGCATCATCTGGACCCATGGAAAAGAAGCTCTTGAGGAATTCCACCATGATTTCAACAATTTCCATCCCACCATCAACCTCAGCCTGGACCAGTCCACACAAGAGATCCACTTCCTGGAGACTACGGTGCTAATAAGCGATGGTCACATAAACACCACCCTATATCGGAAACCTACTGACCACTATTCCTACCTACATGCCTCTAGCTTTCATCCAGATCATACCACTCGATCCATTGTCTACAGCCAAGCGCTACGATATAACCGCATTTGCTCCAACCCCTCAGACAGAGACAAACACCTACAAGATCTCTATCATGCATTCCTACAACTACAATACCCACCTGCTGAAGAGAAGAAACAGATTGACAGAGCCAGAGGAGTACCCAGAAGTCACCTACTACAGGACAGGCCCAACAAAGAAAACAACAGAACGCCACTAGCCATCACCTTCAGCCCCCAACTAAAACCTCTCCAACGCATCATCAAGGATCTACAACCTATCCTGAAGAACGACCCATCACTCTCACAGATCTTGGGAGACAGACCAGTCCTTGCTTACAGACAGCCCCCCAATCTGAAGCAAATACTCACCAGCAACCACACACCACACAACAGAACCACTAACCCAGGAACCTATCCTTGCAACAAAGCCCGTTGCCAACTCTGTCCACATATCTATTCAGGGGATACCATCATAGGGCCTAATCACATCAGCCACACTATCAGAGGCTCGTTCACCTGCGCATCTACCAATGTGATATATGCCATCATGTGCCAGCAATGCCCCTCTGCCATGTACATTGGCCAAACTGGACAGTCTCTACGTAAAAGAATGAATGGACACAAATCAGACGTCAAGAATTATAACATTCAAAAACCAGTTGGAGAACACTTCAATCTCTCTGGTCACTCGATCACAGATCTTAGAGTGGCTATCCTTCAACAAAAAAGCTTCAAAAACAGACTCCAACGAGAGACTGCTGAATTGGAATTAATTTGCAAACTGGATACAATTAACTTAGGCTTGAATAGAGACTGGGAATGGATGAGTCATTACACAAAGTAAGTGAGCTGTAGCTCACGAAAGCTTATGCTCTAATAAATTTGTTAGTCTCTAAGGTGCCACAAGTACTCCTTTTCTTTTTGCGAATACAGACTAACACGGCTGCTACTCTGAAACCTGAAAAACACAATGTTTTTGTTTTTTACAGTGCAAATATTTGTAATAAAAATAAATATAAAGTAAGCACTGTACACTTTATATTCTGTGTTGTAATTGAAATTAATATATTTGAAAATGTAGTAAACATCCAAAAATATTTAAAACTAAATGGTGAACAGTGTTTCTGTTTCAGACATCACAAAACTTTGTTTTTAACAAAAATAAATTCAGAGAGGTGGGAAGAGGAGATAAGATTTTGACACTGTGTCGGTTGGGCATGTAACTTTGTTAGCAGAGCATACATTTCTTTAAAGACTACTACAACTTTAGGAAATTCTTCCTGCCTTTTTTCTCCTCCAACCAATCTCTTGCCTGATTTCTTACTCCTTTGATTTCAAGCCCAGTTCTCTTAAGAAAATCAAATACGCTATATCTGAAGTATCCCCAGAACATTTCACAAATATGGCAAGATTTTCTTTAATATTTTTACAAAACATGTGGCGCTATTTCCCATAATTACCACTTTTCCTGCATTTTCTAGTGTCCCTGCTTTCCTCTTAGTTAAACATCAGTGGTGAAGTCACAATATGTACAGATCTGATTAATCTTTAAGAACATCAGAGAGAGGCTAAAATTACAGGAAAAAACTCAGATATACACTCCATTTACCAGTGACTTACTAAATGTCAATATGTTAAAATGTTGCAGGAAATAAATAATTATTCTGATACAAGATGTTTTATTACTTTACAGTGAATTTTATGAATATCATGCACTGATGATGGAAGAAGAAGGAGCAGTTATTGTTGGGCTCTTGGTTGGGTTAAATGTGATAGATGCTAACCTGTGTGTAAAGGGAGAAGACTTGGATTCACAAGTAAGTGAATTATAAACTTCTTTTGAAAAGAACTTTTAAAGAAAATGACCAATGCTTTTATAGAGGCAGATGCATAGCTGCTTATAAATATGTTCCAATCTGTTCATCCATGATGACAAATTTTCTTTACAAAATTATTTCAACTTAAACACTTCTAGTGATAATTCCTGAATTCCAAAATTCCATAGTAAAATAGAACCGTCTCTTACTAAATATCAGTTCACTATTGAATCATAGGGGTAAGTTGTCTACAGTTGTTGCTGTTTTTTGCTTTTATTATTGTACTGCCTGTAGTGTGCTAGGCACTTATTGGAAGACATAGTCTGTCCCTTGAAAAATTATAATCTAAGATTACAAGCAACATACAACTGCCAATAAAGAAATGCATGTATATATTCTACATTTTAAAAAAATTACATAAAATCAGGTATCCCTAAATACCTCTCTACCCAGTTTTGGTTAGTTTGCTAATTTTTATAGGAGACAGGGTAGAAATGAGTCTTGAAGAGTGATTTGAAGGAGAAGATAGTGGCCGTACAAATGAATTTGAGGGGCATTCTGTAGTAAGGGTCCATGTGGGAGAAGCTGACAAATAGGACATCATTGACGGTGAAGAAGGCTTCAGGTGATGCTGTCAGAGGCAAGATAGGATAAGTAGAGAGTGACAGTTATGAAGGGCCTCTGAAAATTAATACAAGAAGCTTGAACTTGGTGTGTAGAGCCCTGCAAATCTGTGGATATCTGCTTTATATCTGCAGACCATTTTTGCAGATCATGGATTGGATGTGAATACAAGTTTTGTATCTGCGCAGGTCTCTACTGATGTGTTGGAAAAGAAATAGCAAGTGGGGAGAGGACTTAATATGGTCACAATAATAGGCAAGGGAAAATGATCTCTGCATTTGTTTTTGGTATAGATTGGAATAGGGTGGTATGGATGTCAGGCCATATTAAGCAAGTAGTTGGAATAGTGAAGTTATGAAAAATGAGGTCATGAACAAGAGCTTTAGCTGTATGGACAAAACCTGGATTTGGGCACAACCTGGGTATGGGGAAAAGAAGAGGGGTAGGGAGGATGATAGTGATGTCAGCAGTGATGAAAAAATTGAAGTGTATCGAGATGGTGTAAGATAGAGAATTCAATTTTGACCAAGTGAAGTTTAAGCTGACAGCAAGACATCTGGGAGCCAGTCTGAGACAAGAGTCGGGATCGTGGGAGACAAATCCAGAATGAAAAGATAGATATGTCAGTCAAGAGGGTAAAGACTGAAACCATGTGAGAGGGAAGTGTGTGTGATGGGGTGCAACAAAGGACAGAGTCCGTGGAAACTGTGAGTAGACAGGAAGAGGGGGGACATGTCAATAGAAACATTGAAGAAACAATTAAAAGAGCATGAGGAGAACTGAGCCCTGATCTACACTACGAGTTTAGGTCGAATTTAGCAGCGCTAGATCAGTTTAATCCTGCACCCATCCACATAACGAAGCCATTTTCGTCAACTTAATGGGCTCTTAAAATCGATTTCTGTACTCCTCCCCGACGAGGGGATTAGAGCTGAAATCGACATCGCCTGGTTGAATTTGGGTTAGTGTGGACGCAATTCGACGGTTTTGGCCTCTGGGAGCTATCCCTCAGTGCTCCATTATGACCGCTCTGGACCGCACTCTCAACTCAGATGCACTGGTCAGGTAGACAGGAAAAGCCCCACGAACTTTTGAATTTCATTTCCTGTTTGGCCAGCATGGCAAGTTGATCAGCACAGGTGACCGTGCAGATCTCATCAGTAGAGGTGACCATGGAGTCCCTGAATCGCAAAAGAGCTCCAGCATGGACCGAATGGGAGGTACTAGATCTGATTGCTGGGGAGACGAAGCCGTGCTATCAGAACTCCGTTCCAAAAGACGAAATGCCAAGATATTTGAAAAAATCTCCAAGGGCATGAAGGACAGAGGCTATCACAGGGACCTGCAGCAGTGCCGCGTGACACTTAAGGAGCTCAGACAAGCCTACCAAAAAACCCAAGAGGCAAACGCCCGCTCTGGGTCAGAGCCCCAGACATGCCGCTTCTATGATGAGCTGCATGCAATTCCAGGGGGTGCCCCTACAATTACCCCACACCTGCAAGGGAGTCTCACGTAACAGGGATGAGGATTTTGGGGACGAGGAAGATGATGAGGAGGGAGAGGCTGAAAATAGCACGCACTAGGCAAGCGGAGAACCGTTCTCCTCGACAGCCAGGAACTGTTTATCATCCTGGAGACAGTACCCTCCCAACCCTGGCTCCCGGACTTTGAAGGCGGAGAAGGCACCTCTGGTGAGTGTACCTTTGTAGATATAATGCACAGTTTGAATGCAAGCGTGTTGAATGATTCATTTGCCCTGAAGACTTGAGATGTATTCACGGCCAGTACAGCTACTGGAAAAGTCTGTGTCTGGGGATGGAGTGGAAATCCTCCTGGGACATCTCAATGAAGCTGTCCTGGAGGTACTCCCAAAGCCTTTGCAAAAGGTATCTGGGGAGGGCAGCCTTATTGTGTTCTCCATGATAGGACATTTTACCACGGCAGACCAGTAACACGTAGTCTGGAATCACTGCATAAGAAAGCATGGCAGTGTGTGGTCCCGATGTTTGCTGGCATTCAAGCAACATCCGTTCTTTATCTCTCTGTGTTATCCTCAGGAGAGCGATATCATTCATGGTCACCTGGTTGAAATAGGGGAATTTAATTAAGGGGACATTCAGAGGTGGCCGTTCCAGCTGGGCTGTTTGCCTGTGGCTGAAAAGAAATCATCCCTGCTGTTAGTCACGCAGCGTGGGGAGGGGTGAAGCGATCATCCCAGAGAATTGGATGGGGGAGGGCGTTAGTTGGCTTTGTGCTGCATGTTAACCTGAAAACATCAGCCCCTCCTTTTAAATGACCAGTATGTCTTTTTCAATTTTACTCTCCCTTTTTTTCCTCCTGCAGCTCCAAATGTTTCAATGCTGCGACTAGCATCTCCTTCCCAGAGGCTAGCGCAGATAAGAAGGTGAAAAAAAATGCACTCGCGATGAAATGTTCTCTGAGCTCATGCAGTCCACTCAAACTGAAAGAGTCCAGCAGAATGCGTAGAGGCAGACAATGGCAGAGTCCAGGAAAGCAGAAAATAAACGTGAGGACAGGTGGCGGGAGCAACAGGAGAGGTGCTGGGATCAAGAGGAAAGGTGGCGGCAGCATGATGAAAGGAGGCAGGATGCAATGCTGAGGCTACTGGAGGATCAAACTGATATGTCTGGTGTATGGTTGAGGTGCAGGAAAGGCACAGACCGCCACTGCAGCCTCTGTATAACGAGCCGCCCTCCTTCCCAAGTTCCATAGCCTCCTCACCCAGACGCCCAAGAACGCAGGGGCTCCGGGCACCCAACCACTCCACCCAGAGGACTGCCCAAGCAAGAGAAGGCTTGCATTCAATAAGTTTTGAAGTGCAGTGTGGCCTTGTCCTTCCCTCCTCCCCTGTCCCACCCAGTGCTTTCCTCCTCCCTCACCCCTCCCGGGCTACCTTGGCAGTTATCCCTCTATTAGTGTGACGAATGAATAAAGAATGCATGAATTTGAAACAACGACTTTATTGTCTCTGCAAGCGGTGATCGAAGGGTGACGGGAGGGCGGTTGGCTTACAGGGAAGTAGAGTGAACCAAAGGGGCAGGTTTTCATCAAGGAGAAACAAACAGAACAGACGGTAGCCTGGTCAGCCATGAAACTGGTTTTCAAAGCTTCTCTGATGCGCAGCGCGCCCTGCTATGCTCCTCTAACCTGAATGCGTGTAATCAGGGGCCAGGCGATTTGCCTTAACTTCCCACCCTGCCATAAACATCTCCCCCTTACTCTCACAGATATTGTGGAGCACACAGCAAGCAGTAATAACAATGGGAATATTGGTTTCACTGATGTTTAACCAAGTCAGTAAACTACGCCAGCCTGCTTTTAAATGTCCAAATATACATTCTGCCACCATTCTGCACTTGCTCAGCTTATAGTTGAACAGCTCCTGACTACTCTTCAGGGTGCCTGTGTATGGCTTCATGAGCCATGGCATTAAGGGGTAGGCTGGGTCCCCACGGTTAACTATAGGCATTTCAACATCCCCAACGGTTATTTTCTGGTCTGGAAAGTAAGTCCCTTGCTGCAGCTGTTCATACAGGCTAGAGTTCCTGAAGAACATCATGTATCTTTCCCAGCCATCCAACGTTGATGTTGGTGAAAAGTCCCTTGTGATCTACCAGTGCTTGCAGCACCATTGAAAAGTACCCCTTGCGGTTTATGTATTGGCTGCTTTGGTGCTCTGATCCCAAGATAAGGATATGCGTTCTGTCTATAGCCCCACCACAGTTAGGGAATCCCGTTGCAGCAAAGCCATCCACTATGACCTGCACATTTCCCAAAGTCACAACTGTTGATAGCAGCAGCTCAGAGCTTGTGTTGGCTACTTAGATCACAGCAGCCCCCACAGTAGATTTGCCCACTCCAAATTGATTCCCAACTGACTGTAGCTGTCTGGCATTGCAAGCTTCCAGAAGGCTGTTGTCACTTGCTTGTGAACTGTGAGGGCTGCTCTCATCTTGGTATTCTTGCGCTTCAGGGCAGGGGAAAGCAAGTCACAAAGTTCCATGAAAGTGCCCTTACGCATGCAAAAGTTTTGCAGCTACTGGGAATCATCCCAGACCCGCAACACTATGCGGTCCCACCAGTCTGTGCTTGTTTCCCCGGGCCCCAAATCGGCATTCCATGGCATATGGAGCCTGCCCCATTGGCACCAGGATGACCAAATTGCCGGGGCCCATGCTTTGAGAGAAGTCTGTGTCCATGTCCTCATCACTGTCGTCACCGCACTGCCATCGCCTCGTCGCCTGCTTTTGCAGATTCTGGTTCTGCATATACTACATGATGATTCGTGAGGTGTTTACAATGCTCATAACTGCCACGGTGATCTGAGCGGGCTCCATGCTTGCCGTGGTATGGCATCTGCAGGAGAGCAGAGTTGCAGGGGAAGCGGTGGCTGGATGATCAGTTTTGCAGACCTACTGCACCGTCTGCTGCCAGGACCGTGTTATGACGAGACAAGAGAAGCCGAGCAGAGTTGCAGCGGAAGCGGCCCTGCGAGACCACCAGCAGAGCAGAGTGGCAGCGGAAGTGGTGAATGATGATGGTCATATAGAGGACCTGCGAGGTTGATTCATAGCGTCAGGAGAGCAGAGTGGCAGAAAGAATGGTCGTTTGATGGCGACGGTTAGCAGTCCTACTGCACTGTCTGCTGAAAGCACTATGGCGTTGCACGGAAAAAATGCGCAAAACAATTCTCTGCCGTTGCTTTCACGGAGGGAGGGGCGACTGATGACGTACCCAAAACCACCCGTGACAATGTTTTTGCCCCATCAGGCATTGGGAGCTTAACCCAGAAATCCAATGGGCAGCGGAGACTGCAGGAACTGTGGGATAGCTACCCATAGTGCAACACTCCTAAAGTTGACACTAGCCTCGTTACTGTGGACGCACTCTGCCGACTTAATGCGCTTAGTGGGGACACACACAATCGACTGTATAAAATCACTTTCTAAAAAATTGACTCCTATAAATTCGACCTAATTTCGTAGGGTAGACATACCCTAAGAGAGAACAGTGTTGTGAACGCCAAAGGAGGGCAAGATTTCAAGAAGTCATTTATTTTCAGTAGTTTCAAAAGTAGCAGAGAGATCAGAGGATGAAGGTGGACTAGGGGCCCTGAGATATGGCCATGAAGAAGTTGCTAGAGACCTTGGTGAAGTGAGGAGGGAAGAAGTCTTATTGGAGGGAATTAAGGATGGAGTCGAGAGAGGAACTCAAGGGAACCATTGTAAATTGCCTGTTCGGTTATTTCTTTTTCTTCAGATTGTCCCTGTTTGTGGTGCACTTCAGACTGTGCATGTGCTCCCTGCACCCAGACCAGAGACATTTCTTCCCTAGCAATGTCCATTGGTCTGTGCATATGCCCTTGCATTCCTTGTGCTTCGCACCAAGGAGATAAATAGGGCAGTCGGACCACTACCACCTTAGTTTCTTCTTACTGTTTGTGCTTTAAAATGGAGCTCTGGTATTTGTGCTGGTTTCTTCAGGTTCTTTCCAAATAGTTTAAAAAAGTTTCTTATAATTAATTAGTTTTTAGGGGTTTGGTTCCCTAACTATACAAAAAACTATTCCCATACTTTGCGATCTCCCCCCTGGGTTGGAAGCAATCTCTGTAACTAACGCAGACACAGACATTCCCTCCCTCCCTCCCTCCCTCCAACCTTAGTATTCCCATGGTTTCAGGAGAGTATGACCAGAATCCCCAGATTTAAAAGCTGCATCAAATGCCACAAGCCCTTCCTGGTTACAGATTACCAGGACACCTCTCTGTACTGCCAGGGAGAAACCCACATCTCTTCCAGGTGCAGTATCTGTAAGTTGTAACCAATATGTTGGGCCCTTCCAAATTCATGATCCATTTTGGTCAATTTCACAGTCATCGGATTTTAAAAATAGTAAATTTCATTAATTCAGCTATTTCATTTAGAAATGTCATGGTGTTGTAATTCGAGGGATTCTGACCCAAAAAGGAGGGGTGTGTGTGTGTGTGTGTGTGTGTGTGTTATGGTATTGCTACCCTTACTTCAGCGGCACTGTCTTCAGAGGTGGGAGGCCAGAGAGTGGTGGCTGCTGGCCAGGAGCCCAGCTCTGAAGGCAGAGCTGCCACCAGAAGCAGTGCAGCAATAAGGATTGCATGGTATGGTATTGCCACCCTTACTTCTGTGCTGCTGCCTGCAGAGCTGGGCCCTCAGTCAGAAGCCAGCCACCACTCTCTGGCTGCCCTGCTCTGAAGGCAGCAATGAAGAAAGTAAGGGTGGCATATGGTATGGTATTCCCACCCTTACATCTGTGCTGCTGCTGGCGGGGCGCTGCTTTCAGAGCTGGGCGCCTGGCCATCAGCCACCACTCTCCAACCATCCTGTTCTGAAGGCAGCGCAAAAGTAAGGGTGGCAATACTGTGACTCCTCCCAACCCCGCCCAGATAACCTTGTGACTCCTCACCCCCCGCAACTCCCTTTTGGGTCAGGACTCCAATTTGAGAAACTGTGGTCTCCCCCGAAAAATTGGTATAATATAGGATAAAAGCACACAAGAGACCAGATTTCACGGTCCGCGATGCGCTTTTTATGGCTGTAAATTTGGTAGGGCCACATGAAAAAATAGTGAAGAGACTTGATCTCATTGAGAGAAAAGTTTTTATTCCTTGGTCTTTCAAGTCTCAAACTGCTGAGCGTTGATAGCCAAGTGTGATTTTACTGTCTATGGCAAACTAGTTGGCTTTGCTGATAAGGACATTCGAAATCAATTCGAGGCTCTGATCGGTGAGGGAAAGCTGATGATGAGATTGGCCCTCCAGCCGTAGATGTGACTGCTGTGGTATTAATGAGACACTTGTTGTGGCTTTCCTCCTTGGGAGTCCCGTAGGAGGTTAAACGTATGGCAGAAGACCATCTGTTTGAATGGTAAAAACTGTTCAGTGTGAAAACTGGTGAGTCTCTCCACTTGCTGAAAGACTCTTGAGCCACACTTTACTTGCTGGGTGTTCATGCATCTGTAATTAATGATTTAGATAATGGCAGAGAGAGTACACTTATAAAGTTTGCTGACGATACCAAGCTGGGAGAGTTTGCAAGTGCTTTGGAGGATGGGATTGAAATTAAAAATGATCTGGACAAACTGGAGAAATGGTCTGAAATAAATAGGATGAAATTCAATAAGGATAAATGCAAAATACTCCACGTAGGAAAGAACAATCAGTTGTATGCATACAAAATGGGAAATGACTACCTAGGAAGGAGTACTGTAGAAAGGGATCTTGAGATCATAGTGGATCAAAACAAGCTAAATATGACTCAATAGTGTAATACTGTGGCAAAAAAAAAAAGCAAACGTTCTGGGATGTATTAGCCATTATCTAAATCATTTGATGAAGATATTGAACAGAACTGGACCCAGAACCTATCCCTGGGGGACCCCACTTGATATGCCCCTCCAGCTGGACAGTGAACCACTGATAACTACTCTCTGGGAATGGTTTTCCAGACAGTTATGCACCCACCTTTATAGTAGCTCCATCTAGGTTGTATTTTTCCTAGTTTGTTTGAGAAGGTCATGCAAAACAGTATCAAAAGACTTACTAAAGTCAAGATCTTTTCTACCACGTTTACCACTTCTCCCCATCCTAATGTCTTGTTACCAAAGAAAGCTATTAAGTTGGTTTGACACAATTTGTTCTTGACAAATCCATGCCGATTGTTACTTATATTATCTTCTATGTGTCTGCAAATTGATTGCTTAATTATGTGCTCCATTATCTTCCAGGTACAGAAGTTAAGCTGACTGGTCTGTAATTCCCCAGGTTGTCTTTATTCCCCTTTTTATACATGGACACAATATTTGCCCTTTTCCAGTCCTCTGGAATCTCTCCTGTCTTTCATGACTTTTCAGAGATAATCGCTAATGGTTCAGCTATCTCCTCAGTCAGCTTCTTGAGTATTCTAGCTTGTATTTCATCAGGCCCTGGTGATTTGAAGACATCTAAGTAATTTTTAATTTCTTCTTTCGATATTTTGGCCTCTGAACCTACCTCATTTTCACTGGCATTCACTATGTTAGATGTCCAATTGCCACTAACCTTTTTGGTGAAAACTGCAACAAAAAAGTCATTTAGCACTTTTGCCATTTCCACATTTTCTGGTACTCTTCCCCTCCCCCCTTTATCATTTGAGTAATGGACCTAGCCTGTCCTTGGTCTTCCTCTTGCTTCTGATGTATTTGTAGAATGTTTTCTTGTTGCCCTTTATGTCTGTAGTTAGTTTACTCTCGTTTGTGCCTTGGCCTTTCTAATTTTGTCCCTACATACTTTTGTTATTTGTTTATATTCATCCTTTGTAATTTGACCTAATTTCCGCTTTTTGTAGGACTCTTCTTTGAATTTCATTTAGGGAGGTAAATTGGAGCTGGCTAGAGAAACCTGCACCTGATTAGTGAATGGTAAAGAGCTGCCAGTCTAATTAGTCTGGAACTACATATAGACCCAGAAGAAGTAAGTAAGGGGAAGTCAAAGAGTGGAAGGAGAACACTCTTCCCTTCTGGGTACAGAAGCTGAGAAGTCCTTAAGGCTGAAAACCCAAACTGTATGTGGTGAGAAGGTGGTGGGAGTGCATGCTGTAAATAAACTGCTCTGGTGATTGCTAAGTCCCAGGGTCTGAGTGATTTGTGAATGCAGCAGAAGCAGAGCAAAGGGGGCCCTGTACAATCGCTTTAACCCAAGCTGCCTTCCACTTTCAGATTCTCAACCAGTTCCTCCCTATTTGTCAAAATCAAATCTAGAAGAGCCTCATTTTGATTAAAAAAATTAGAATGATATAAAATTAACATGGCATACATTGAATGGATTAAAACAGGCTAACTGATAGGTCTCAAATTGTAATTGTAAATAGGGAATTGTCACTGAGTGGGTCTGTTTTCAGTGGGATTCCACAGGGTTTGGTTTTTGGCTCTACACTATTTAACATCTTTATTAGTTCCTGGAAGAAAACATAAAATCACCACTGATAAAGTTTTCAGATGACCCAAAAACTGGGGGAGTGTTAAGTATTGAAGAGAACAAGTCACTGATTCAGAGCGGTCTAGATCGCTTGGTAAACTGTGCTTGAGTAAGCCGTGTGTTTTAATATGGCTACATGTAAATGTATACATCTGAGAACAGAGAATGTAGGCTATTCTTATAGGATGGGGGACTATATCCTGGGAAGCAGTGACCCTGAAAAAGGTTTGAGGGTGGTGGTGAATAATCAGTTGAACACAAGCTCCCAGTGTGACACTGTGGCTGAAAGAGCTAATGTGATCCTGGGATGCATAAGTAGGGGAATCTCAAGTAGGAGTAGAGATGTCGTTATTTTACCTTTGAATTTGGAACTGGTGCAACCACTGCTGGAATATTGTGTCCTGTTTTGGTGCCCACAATTCAAGAAGGATGTTAATACATGGGAGAAGGTTCAGAGAACAGTCACAGTTTCCTCTGTAGCATGGGGCATGGGTCACTTGAGGGAGGATTATCTGCTCCTTGAAGTCTTTAAACCACGATTTGAGGACTTCAATAGCTCAGACATAGGTGAGGTTTTTCGTAGGAGTGGGTGGGTGAAATTCCGTGGCCTGCGTTGTGCAGGAGGTCAGACCTAGATGATCAGAATGGTCCCTTCTGACCTTATGAATCTACAAGAATGATTAAAGGATTAGAAAAACAGACCTTATAGTGACAGACCCAAGGAGCGCCATCTGTTTAGCTTAACAAAGAGAAGGTTGTGACTTAGTTACAGTTTGTAAATATATATGTGTGGAACAAATCGTTAATAAGGAGCACTTCAGTCTAGCAGAGCAAGGTATAACAGTCCAATGGCTGGAAGTTGAAGTTAGATGAATTCAGGCAGGAAATAAGGCATACATTTTTAGCAGTGAGAGTAACCAGTGGAACAATTTACCAAGGGTTGTGGTGGATTCTCCATCACTGACAATTTTTGAATCAAGATTTCTAAAAGAGATGCTGTAGGAATTATTTTGGGAAGTTCTATGGCCTCTGCTAGACAGAAGGTCAGACTGGATGATCACAATGGTCCCTTCTGACCTTAGAATCTATGAATAATACAAGGAAAGGACTTACCACCCTAACCCAGCCACGCTTCTCTGAGGACACAGTATTTGGATGGATGTCAGAAATAGAAAATGCCTACGCAGCTTATCCAGACCATCCTGAGCAGAAGTAGAAAGGACTCTACTAGGAATTGTTATTGTAGCCTGGTTCTTTAAAGATTAATAATTGCATTGGTTGCCAATTGATAATAATTCAATGAACTGGGGGTAGAAGGGTTCTATCCCAGAATCAGAAACAACGGAATTAAAACTAAGAAGTTCAATATCTTGTGGGGAACCCCAGAGTATATGGCAAAGACACACTGAAGGCAAAGCAAAGCCTTAGCCACTTTTATTAACACAATCAGTAAAGACAAGAAAGCTCCAAACCACATAAACAAATAGCAGTATTATAGCATTAGAGATATCTTTGGTATCATTCCTTGCATATGCTCATATATTTACCCTTCCTTGGGTGGTTAGAGACAAAGAACCAGCTCTGTCCCTGGCATGCCAAATGAGTCTGATGGTCCAGATCCCTAATGCCCAAAGGTTGGTGATGATAACGATGAAGAGTGAAGGGTAAATGATGGAAAGCTAGCCCCCGTTACATGGTAGTGTTGCCTATTATGGGGCCTGGGGTCTATCATGAATATTCATTTGGATACCCAGCCTCCTATATCCATATCTAACTTCTTCACCTAATAATATTGGGATGCCTTTATCCTATAGGTTAGCATAATGCCTTTTAGCTCATTACCGTATACATCAACTATTCTGTATAAACATCTGCCAATGATTTTATTCTAAAATAACCAAGCCTAATATCAGTTCAGTATTCCTGTGGTTGCCTGGTATCATTATGTACAACTCTCCTTGTAAGCAAACTATTACCAGTTCCCCAAAATCTAGGCTATGTTATCTATGCTAAGGGTTGTAGGCCTGCTTCACTTATGCTAACCCATTTAAGCCAATGTCTTACAGTATGCAAGCCTGTAGGTTCCTTGCGTTGCTGCTAAATAAAAGGCTAAGCTATCTCTATTGGCTACATTATGAAGCAAGTAGAAAAGATTTATGTTTTGGTGTGACCAATGAGGAATTTCCTGTTTATGAGCACAGATTCTGGACATGTTGTACTACCTTCTACCCTTAAAATCCATGGGGCGGTCTATTAGTTCCCTTGGGCTACCTTGGCAGCCATCAGTGCATTTAATTCACCAGTCATCAAATATTCTTTTTTCCCCCGCACCCAGTCTTTTCCCACTTCTTGAAGGGTATGACTAGAACACCTTCCCTTTGGTGGCTAAACTGGGACATGAACTTTGTTTTATCAACCCTCACTAAATCACTGTTGAAGCCTCTAGCATCTTGCTCTCTTATACATATCTCTATGAAGGTAGTGTTTTTGGTCACTATCACATTGGCCAGAAGAGTTGGAGTTAGGGGTGCTCATGGCAGGACCTCTCAGTACAGTTTTCTTAAGAATACAGTATCCATGACACTGCATCCAAAGTTCATCCAGAAGGCATTAATCAAAGCTTCCATTTACCGGTATTCTAGCCTAAGCCTTTCTCTAACAGAGAAGTGGCATGGCACTCACTGGATGTGCGTAGGACTCTTGCCTTTTACCTGCAAAGGACAAAATCATTTTGAGAGTCTCCTAGGCTCTTGGTATAATTTGTGGAATGAAGGAAAGGAGAAGGGACCATTTCCTACCAGAGGCTGTCAAAATGGATCTTGGGATTCATCCTGTTCTACTGTGAGATGAACAGTAAGCCCCCTGAAGGAACTGTGAGAGCACAGTCAGTGAGAGCTGAGGCAACACTGGTAGCTTCCCTGAGAGCGACATCCCTCTTACACCCATTTGGAGAGAAGTAACTTTTGAGTTCTGTACGCTCTTTTGCTAGACATTAGCTGCTGATGAAAGCAGCAGCCTCTGATGTTTCTTTTGGGCAGGGTAGTTCTGTAGTTTGTTATATTAGGACTTCAGGCACTGCTTGTGAATCACCTGAAGTGCACTACACAGGGACAGAAGAATGGGTTACCTTGTAGTAACTTGAGTTATTTGAGATGTGTTATACCCATGTATAGTGCACCACCTGCCCTCGTTCCCTGCTACCTCATCTCTTACTGGGAACTGGTGGTAGAAAAGGAATTAAGATGACTGTGGCCTGGCAGCCCCCTTTATTCCCTTGGTGCAGAACATGAGGAGAGTGAGGGCACATGCACAGACCGGATGGACACTGCAAGGGAGAAGTCTGTGGTCCTGGGTGTGTGGAGCGCATGCTCAACCTGATATGCGCTACATATAGGGACAACATATTTCGAAGAACTCTAGTTTTACTACAAGATGAATAACCCAACCTTTTGAGGTGAAGGGAAGAAGGGAGATGAAGCAGTAGTTATGCAAGTGGGACAAAAGTTGTTTGTTTTGTGAGGATGGTGAAGATCAGATTATCCGTGCATTGTGCTGTAAACATGCAGTCAGGGAGCATGAGAGTGAAGGTAAGGAAGGTCAGTAGTCAGGATGGGATAGTATCCAACGGGACAGGTTTGAAGAGTTATAAACAGAAAGCTAGGCATTTGTGACAGTGTTGGAGGAGGAAAAGATGGGGAAAGAGTGGAAGGGAAGCCATAGATCTTGTATGTTTTCTTTTTGAAAAACTTGGCAGAATCTTGTGCTTATTGGGAGCAGGATATGAAGGGGTCTTAAAGGAAGGCAAATGTTTTGTATAAGCAGTTGGAATTGTGCTTATGGGAATCAGTGAGGATGGAAAGTCTTGCAGTTTGTCAAGAAATACTGTGGAACTAAATAAAGGGAGAACAAAAGTGTAGTGGAAGAAGTGTTAAAAATCTGTTTACTTAGAATGAGTAGGATTGCCATGTATTTAACAGAGATCCAATAAAGAGATAAAAATAATTTTTTTCCTACTACTCCTTGGATAAACCCACTCAAATATAATAAGCTTGTTTCTCCAAGAACCAAAAAGGATTCATTGCATGTTTTCATTAGGCTCCTAAGGTTATATGATCCTAAACTGATTGTATCTATTGAAACAGAAAATTTAAGACTTTTTTGTTTTTCAAATAATGTCTTAAAGATCAACTGCAAAAAATGTTAGTATTCATATTTGCATACTCCAAGAAAGTGTGTCAAGGCTGGATCACTCTTAGAGAAGTTGGACTAACCAAGGTTTTGGTAGTTAAATACATATAAAGGCATGAATAACAACACATTTTTATTCCAACATTATTCATTCTAGGTTGGTGTGATTGATTTCTCTCTGTATTTAAAGAATGAAGACGATATTGGGAGTAAAGAAAGGTATGTTCTGTCAAAACACTTTGGATTTTGCATATGAAGTTAAATTATTTGTTGAACATTTTTAATATTTAATATATTTATTTTATTTGTTTAGATTTCTAAAATGCAATAAGCAATTTTCTGCAATTTTGTGCATAATAGTTTTGTGTCTAATCCACTAGACCATGTTCCTTCAACCAATTAGTTGATTTTAAAATGGGCTATTTTCTTTAAGTTTACACTTGCTCACAAATTTTAAATATAAATTTACATTTATTTGCAATAACGCAGTATCAGTTTTTGTCACATGGTACTTGTTATGATATGATTGCAGAGATTTTTTTGTTTTTTTTATAATAAAATTAAGCCACTTCCATATATTTTCATAGAATTTTTAATATGTAAATTTTCATATGCTTATAGAAGATAGATCTGTGTTTTTGAATGTATAGACAAATGTGCTTGCTAAAAATTAATTGCCTTCTCTCTTTAGAAATGTCCAGATTGCTGCAATTTTGGATCAAAAGAATTATGTAGAGGAACTGAACAGACAACTAAAGTAAGTATTTCTTGGGGTATGTGTGTCAGTCCAGACTTCCTCCAGGTTAAAACACATCTTTCTCCCTCTGCTCCTATATCATAACCTTGGCAGGAGAAAAGTTCAGGGGAAAAGATTAAAAATCCTTCCTACTTAGTCTGAGGATGGAGAGGAATTGCCAGACATATATTCTCTCCTGGGAAGACTGGAGGAGAGGAGTTAAATGTCAGTTTGTTGACTGTGGCTCTCCAGAAGATCTTTGGCCTTACAGCATACGATGTGTGACAACATCAACATTCCACCCTACAAACATGAGCAAATTATGATTCCTCAAGGATTCCATTAACCAGTGGTTCTCAAACTTTTTTTTTTTTGCGGACCACTTGAAAATTGCTGAGGGTCTCGGCGGACCACTAAATGATCTTTCCAAATGTTGTTTGTACCATTAGCTAACTATTGTAAAGCACTTCGGATAAAAGCGCTATATAAAAAAACCTTAATAAGAATTTTTTTTTGTTCTACAAATAAAAGCACACCACTCATATTTTAATATCAATAGTCTTACCTTTCTAATTCGATGGATGTGCCCTCTCTCCCTCGCTGCAGCAGCCCCCGAGCTGGGGCTGGGAAGGAGGGGGGGTCTCTCCAGGCACACACCTTAGAGGGAACTATCCGTGGACCACCTGAATGGAGCTCGCAGACTACAGTTTGAGAACCTCTGACATAAACTATTTCTCACGCCAAACTCCACGGCACTTTGTTTGTGGCTGTAATGTTGAGGACCAAGTCTGAATAGAAGAAGAGCAACAAAAATGATTAAAGGTCTAGAAAGCATGACCCATGAGGGAAGATTGAAAAAATTGGGTTTGTTTAGTCTGGAAAAGAGAAGACTGAGAGGGCACATAACAGTTTTCAAGTACATAAAAGGTTGTTACAAGGAGAAGAGAGAAAAATTGTTGTTCTTAACGTCTGAGGATAGGACAAGAAACAATGGGCTTAAATTGAAACAATGGAGGTTTAGGTTGGACATTAGAAAAAACGTCTTAACTGTCAGGGTGGTTAAGCACTGAAATAAATTGCCTATGGAGGTTCTGGAATCTCCATCATTGGAGATTTTTTAAGAGCAGGTTAGACAAACACCTGTCAGGAATGGTCTAGATAATACTTAGTCCTGCCATGAGTCTAGGGGACTGGACTAGATGACTTCTTGAGGTCCCTTTCACTCCTATGATTCTATGAGTGGTTTGATGGACCCTGACCATAACTGTGTACACTGGAGATCTAGAAAGAGAGTTTTCTGGAAAGAAGAGTTTCCCAACAAGTAGCCAGTGTAAGTGGTACTTAGTACTAAGGTGACAGCTTTTTCTAATGCACATAAAATTGGTATTTGGACAGAACCTGATTTGAAGGCCTGTGAATATGCTGCCTCTTTTTAGGAAAAGTAGATGGAATTTAATTAGTGAATGAAGCATGTGGTAAAACAGAGAGAGCAACTTTCTCAGGAACTGATTCCCACATGATTAACGAGTTCACGTTTCCAATATTAGGTACAGCAGAGACTAAAGTATGGAATACGATGGAGGTAATATTTTTTTTGATAAGTGGGGAAAAAAAGGGAGTAAGGATCATTTCTGCTGGTAGCAGCTTTAGCATTTTACCATACAAAATCAAAGGAAATCAAAGAATTTCAGATTATATTTTATTTTCATAAACATTTGATGTGAAATATCCATAGCACATATAATGTACTATCAATAAATACTTTTATTAAATCTTTACTTTTAAGAGCAGAACCTACTGGGACTTGAGACGAGTCTCTGTTCTGATTCTGGGAAATACCATTCTTCCACTGCTTAAATTCCCCAGCAGAGTGTTGCTATGTAAAGCTTAGGACTTGCATTGTCCAGCTATGCTGGAATGACAGGAGACACAGGATTTGGGTTTAATTAGGCTGTAACTTTTATTCTTAAAATATCTGGGACTGTCCAGCAGATACAATTGTACAGTGCAGGTAATTCCATGATCATTTCCTTATACTCGAGGGCTATTGCCATCCAGCCCTCTTTGCAATCCCACTGCTGGGACCCTGCCACTGCCCCTTCTAGATGAGTATTAAGGGGGCTGTAAAGAAGGGGGGATTTGACTCTCTACCATGAGAGTTGTAGGAGCCCCTTTCCGTCTCACATTTAAAGCATGCCTCCTTTAAATTCTTTACCCATCCATTTTTTATCTGATCCATATCCATTCCTGACATATACCACAAGTTTCCATAACGAGTTGCAACTTTAAGGCCTAACCCCCTTTATTAACCTAGTAGATCCCCAGCTTGCTGTGGAGAAGGTGGAAAACCCACCTCCCCTAGACCAATCTGGCAGTAAGGGAAAATTCCTTCTCAGCCATCTATTTGCCTCCCCAACAACATGCCCCAATTAGTATTGGGGCCCCATTCTGTTAAACACTGTAGAGACACCTATGAATTCTCTAATAGGAGGTATGAGACAACAAATGGGATGTAATGAATGAAAGTGGGAGAGGGGGAGTGAGTAGAATTGCTGCAATAAGATAGATAGGTTGCCCATGTTTATAACTTGATGATGTCAAGACATTTAAAAAAAATTATACATATATGCACATGCCCCTTTCTGTACTGAACACCCCACAAACTAGCTGTTCCTATGCACATATAAATAACAATCAATCCCATTAATCAATGGCTAGATGGAGAGGATTATCAGTTGAGAGGCTTCTGTAGGCATCATAGTAAAAGTAGGTTTGGAGGAAAGAGCACACATCTTCACAGACCAGGTTTGGGATTGTTCAATGCATAAAAGTCAGCCTGGAAGATGCTTGTGGGAGAAATTGGCAGTCAGACAGTGAAGGATGCTTGCTGGGAGGGAGAAGCTATGTAAGAGATGAGCAGATAAGTAGGAAGGGACGCAGCTGTGAAGGGCCTTAAAGATAAGAACAAAAAGGTTGAAAATAATGTGGTGGGAAAAGGAGGGACAGAGGAGGGATTTCAAAGGGGAAATGATAAGAATAGAATGATGGAGAAGGAAAATGATTTTAGTAGCTGTGTTTTGAATGGACTTTAAGGGGGAATGGAGTCCAGGGAGGAGCGGTATGCAGTAGTTAAGATGGGGAAGTGCTGAGAATCTGGATAAGAGTTTTAATTGTATGGAAAAAAAGCAAAAACAGAGCTTTGGAAAACTTATTGAGGACAAAACAACAACATTTGGATGCTGAGTGGTTGCGAAGGATGAGGGAGCAGGAGTCAAAGATGACACCCAAATCATGGGCTTGGGTGGCAGGGATGATGACGGTGTTGTCAACAGTGACCGAAGTTGCAGGGAGGAGAGCGTGTCACACAAGTATTCATTAAAGGAAGATAATCTGTAACATTTTTAGAAATAATTTCCAACTGCAATGATCAGCGCAGTCCTGTTGGCTGTTGCCAATAAACTTAGTGCTTGGCATAAAACTTTTTGTGTTTGTTTGTATGAGTTTTGGTGTAACACTGAATATTGATTTCTTTATTACTTTCAGTAGCACAGTCAGCAGCCTTCATGCAAGAGTTGATTCATTAGAGAAGTCAAACACTAAACTGATTGAAGAGGTATTGTTTCTTAGTAATGTGTAATACTATTTTTTAACCAGTGGTGAACGTGTTTCCTTTTTTCCTCCCTCTACAAGTACAGTCTAATTAACTGTATTGAAACACTGCCCAATATATTCAGCTACATTTGACTCAGTCTGAAGAAATAACACAAAGGTTGCTGGGACCTGTGCTCAGCTTTATCCCAGTTGACTATTGGATTAGCAAAATGCTGTAAAACATTGCAATTTCACAGCAGGGTTTAACAGTGTACAGAAGCACCCTATCTTAAAAGTTCTGGGAGTTGCTGTCAGTTCCAATTTGTGGAGACCACTGAGTAAAGGCATTCCTTCAGACTGCCAATCCACAGGCGAGCTAGATCTAGTTGAGCGGACAATGTATAGTTGTCTCAGCTCAAGCCAAAGGACTCTTTCTAAAAGCTCATTCACAATATGCAGGTATAAGTTTGTCTGCCTCTCTGTGCCAGGTTGTTTGGGTTGTTGGTTTTTTTTAAACATCCTGTCCTTTCCAATGTCTTAATACTTGAAGTAGGTAACAACATATTTGGGATTAGGAGGGGAAGATCAGTTTTTCCCCTTATTTTTTACCTGCCCTGAAAGAGAAATGGGGAAAAATATGATATTTCTACACTTAGCAGTTGAGGGGGCTATTAGTTTATTCTGGATGTGAACAAATTCAGATAATGAACAGCAGGTATACTGCCCCTCACCCCATCCCCATGTTTTGCACAATCCCTTACAAATCCTCTTCTCTCACCATAGTCTACCCCTTCTGACAAGCTTTCTGCCTAACTCCCAGGATTAAGTTAAGGGGCCCAGAAATACTCTGCCGAGGCCTTTCTTTATTCTGTCACACTGTAGGACTTTCCTAGTCCTCAGTGTCCCAGATTTATTCTTCCTTACCCAGGAAATTTGCTTGTGTAAGATGCTACATAGTGCTGCATACAGTATACCTGGAGATTCATGTTGAGAAACGGCTTTAAAACAGAAAATATATCCATTTAAATGTATATATAAGAACTTTAACAAGGGGAAAAAAGGGAGTATGTATCCTTTAGCTAGAATAGAGTATCACTGAAAAGCTATTCCTCTGTACAAGAGATGTAGAATAAAAAAGATGGTCCTAATTTAGATTTAATCTCACCTCAGTATGTAACTACAACTATAAATGATAGTTGTGCATGCATACAAAATAGATATCTTATTCAGCACACTGAGACTAAAGTAAGCAGTAATGTTAGCTATGTACACATTAGAATAATTTTTTGTTTTTTAGTGTTTGCAAAAATAGTCATACACTTCTCTTTTTTTTTCCCTTTTAGTTAGCAATAGCAAAAAACAATATAATTAAACTTCAGGAAGAAAATCATCAGTTGAGAAGTGAAAACACACTGATTTTAATGAAAACACAGCATCACCTAGAGGTATGTGAATTCAATATAATTAAACGTTACCTGGCTTGTCATTTGAATGTTTTATGTTGGCAACTATATCTCAGCAAATAGTTGGACTGCCATAAAACAATTTTATGTGAGGAATAGGCCTATGTGATTTGTTACATTTATGTCTTATGATAAAGCTTATCTAAATATTGTAGGAATCAATATTAATTAAGATCAATTTATTATTCTAAACAAATTTTGAGGGGTTTTTTCTTACATTTTGCATTGATCTTTGAGATTATACAACTTTCTGTTTGCAGTGGTTAATGTAATATTTTACTTTAAACCTTGTCAGAAAATAATTTGTGTGTTGGACTGGGATATTGTACATCCTATACTACTCTGAACAGTCATTATGAATAATTTTAGATTCAGTTATTGAAAAATATTTCTGGATAACCTGGAGAACCCAATATCAATAATATTTAAATAACTGGGTGAATTAAATGCTTCTGGAATTACTCAGCGACCCGGTGAAATACTGTACCAAAAATTACTCTTCCAGGCCTCAATTCAGCAACATACTTAAGCACTTGTCTAATTTTAAGCACGTGAGTTGTCTCCTTCCGGTTAATGGGATTACTCACATGCTTAAAGATTAGGCATGTGCATAAGTAACTTGCTGAATCATAAGTCTGCAAGAAGTTCATTTCATTTTGCAAGGTTTACATTTTTAAACTAAAATGTAATTCTCAATTTAAAAGTGATTAATCCATAATGTAGACAATCTTGGATCCTATTGGTTCAGTGGGTGTATTGTGCTTACATAGTCCATTGTGAATTTAAGCAACTTTTCTCTCCACAAATTCGTTACATTTAACTATAACAATTATTACATTTGTAGTGAAAACCAGATACATCTGTAATTTCTGTATAGGTAACCAAAGTGGATGTTGAGGCAGAGCTTCAAACATACAGACACTCCAGACAGGGTCTGGATGAAATGTACAATGAAGCACGCAGACAACTTCGAGAAGAATCACAATTACGACAAGTGAGTGTATTTAAAATGTGCTATGTAAACCTTGACAAGAGTAACATTTACTGTCTCTTTAATGCATTACTTTGACTATTTCTAACTTTACATTTTTTTCCAGGGGATGTGTGCTGCTAGTAATCTACCACACTGTTTCTCTAACCTCATGAGAATGTTTGTTGTTTCAAGTTTTTGAAAACTTGGAGCCATTATATAATTATTTCTTTAACAGTAGTGTCACTAAGCATAATTAGGAAGAATATTAATTTTTTGTATGAATAACGTGTTGGATTTTAGCAGCTATGTTAATTTCAAATATTTAGCTACATCAGTATTTTGAATACGCTTCCTAAATACATGCGTTAAATGTTTTTTCCAAAAGTAGAAATACTTATTTTTTTGACTTTTTAATATTATAAATAGAAAATTTGACTCTTATTCTTAAAATATTATTTCACTTATAAGAAATTAGGCTAATGATATTGCATAAAATGAGGTGGCTTTTATTAAGGTACAAACAAATGAACACAAGTCACCAAATGCATGACTGTGTGCAGTGTTTACATAATTTTAACAATATCTATTTTGCCAGAAGATAGAGATTTGTGAAGGTGAAAGATCCAGCACTGCAGGACCTGCAGTGCCATATCTCAATTTTGCATCAGATATACTAGATAAAATGTTGCATAGCTATTTACAAAATTGATGTTGACAGAGTATAGGGTTGCCAACCCTCCCAGAATTGCTGGGAGTCTCCAGGAATCAGCCTCAATCTCCCAGTTGCTATTGAAAACAATCTGGGAGATTTTAATAGGCCAAAAGTCTGGTTGGCAGGGGCGGCACAGCAGGGCTAAGGCAGGCTCCCTACCGGCCCTGGCTTAGCGTGGCTCCCGGAAGTGGCGGCATGTCCCTGCGGCCCCTAGGCGCAGGCAAGGACGGCCGGGGGATCTCTGGGTGCTGCCTCAGCTCCGAGTGCGGACTCCTCAGCTCCCATTGGTTATGAATGGCAGCCAATGGGAGCTGTGGGGGCGGTGCCTGCAGGGAGGGGCAGAGCTGCCTGGCTGCCCCTGCCTGCACCTAAAGGCCACAGGGACATGCCGCCGCTTCTGGGAGACACTGGAGGTAAGTGCTGTCCAGCCAGAGTCCACACCCCCTCCTGCACCACAACCCCTGCCCTGAGCCGCCTCCCACACTCTGAACCCATCGGCCCCAGCCCAGAACCTGCATCCCCTCCCACACCCGAACCCCCTACCCCAGCCTGGTGAAAGTGAGTCAGGGTGGGAGAGATGGAAGGAGGATGGAGTGAGTGGGGGGGACAACCTTGGAGAAGGAGTGGGGCCACAGGACAGGGGGCGGGGCAAGGGTGTTTGGGTTTGTGCAATTACTTGGCAAACCTAACAGTATAATTGTTTTTGTGCAAATCGTAGGACATAGAGAATGAGCTAATGGTCCAAGTCAGTATGAAACATGAGATAGAACTTGCAATGAAGTTGTTGGAGAAAGACATTCATGAGAAACAAGACACCCTCATAGGCCTTCGACAACAGCTAGATGAAGTTAAAGCAATTAACATAGAAATGTACCAAAAGCTGCAGGTAAAAGAGATCATTCTTAAATTGTTGAAACCTCTTTGAAGTATAAATGTAAGATGTGTGTGACTTTTGAAATAGTGCATGCTGCTCATGACATTTGAAACAGTATACCAATAGAAGAGTATTTGCTTCAGAAAGCTGATAGTCTTTCATCCATATGTTAAACTCTTGTTTTCTTAGTTTTGCTCATTTTCGCTGCTTTTTTAGCTCAGCTTTCTGCTTCTACTCTCTTCCTCTTTCAGAATAAATAGATCCAACTATATAAGTTAACTGCATTCACATAACACAGGTTTATGGAAGTCATTTTAAAGCATCGCTGCGATGTATAGAGGACTGAAGCACAGGTGATCATCATGGTACTGTACATAGGGAGAATGATATACCTGAAGTTTTGTGCTCCATTTGGAGGACCATATTGGAAAGAACAGTGAAGGAATTATAAAAAGTAAAGGAGGATAGTGAAGCGGTTAAATGGGCTTTGAGAGTTATAACTGTGAAGATCAACTAGGATAAACTGCAGCTAAGAAATGACCAAACATCGAGGAAATAAAAGAGAAAGTACTTTGTGATAATTTTAACTTGTTTCGAACAAGTTGTCAAAGGCAAGAATAGAAGTTAGTCATGGCTACCTGAGAAAGTGCACAGAGAAATGACATTACACGACGCAAAGAGTAGATGCGTGGACCAAGATGCTGCTGTCCATGTCTAAATGTTGTGTGTAGAAAGCAGAACAGGAATAAAGATCTGTCTTTAGTAAAATAAACTGAGACAGTATAGGCTCTTCAGTATTATTGTTGGTGTTTATGCAGAATGTCTGTCAGAGATCTGTAGTTTTTCTGTTTTAATCTGTGTTTTGAAACTTGTGTGTGATAATGTTAACTGGATTTAATGACAATACTGTACCTATATTTAGACCTTGAAGCATGGATCTTCACAGTTGTCAGAATCTGGTTAAAATAATGTTAGAATATTAAAGTACTCAACTATATCAGTAAGTAATTTTAGCTGTTGTTCTGGTACAGACCTAAGGCCTTATCGGTGCCTACCACTTTGCAGGATTGGGCCCATGAAGACCCCAGCATGAACTAAAACTAATGCTTATAGATGTTGTTGCTATGGATATAATGAGCTATTTAAAAAAAAAAATTAGCACTGAATTTTAATAGACACACATAAAAAGATAATTAAAAGAAATAAAATGAAAAATATATATTATTAAATAGAGTGTACACTTGTAAAATTCCAATAAAATGAAAATATACTTTAGATTGAAATTCTATACTTAGATATTTTTCTTGAATATTGCTTTATTTATTTTTTTTTTGATGGGAATGTTTAAAAAACATAAGCAAACAAATTCCAAAGCCATATTACAAATATTTTCCTTAAGAGAATGAACAAAAGCATCAAAAATATAGTTTAATATAAAACCTGCTTCAGTATTAATCTGTTTAATATAGGTTTCTGAAGATGCCATGAAAGAAAAGAATGAAATAGTTAGTCGACTAGAGGATAAGACCAATCAAATTACTGCAACTATGAAACAATTGGAACAAAGGTACAGCATCCATCTCTGTTTTACTTACTTTTCCACATTCATTCCTCCTCCCTTACTGCATTCCCACATAGCTGCCACTGAAACTTAACTCTCAGTAGGAAGTTTTAAAGAAGCATCATCTGCAACTGGTGTTTTACCATTGATCTTCAAACAAGTAGATTTATTTTTTGATGTTGTGAAGTCCAAGACTATAACAGGGTTCAAAAAAGAACTAGATAAGTTCATGGAGGATAGGTCCATCGATGGCTATTAGCCAAGATGGACAGGGATGGTGTCCCTAGCCTCTGTTTGCCAAAAGCTGGGAATGGGTGACGGGATGGTTCACTTGATGATTCCCTGTTCTGTTCATTCCCTGTGGGGCAGCTGGCATTGGCCACTTTTGGAAGACAGGATACTGGGCTAAATGGACCTTTGGTCAGACCCAGTATGGCCGCTCTTATGTACTGTATGAGCGGAAAAATACAGCCATAATTCAAGCCTTTTTATCTTGATTCACTTTCACCATTCACTGGTGCTGGCATTCTGTGCCTGCATCCAAGGTTGTTCTTTCAGCTACTGGGCTCAGTGATGGCCACTTCAGAATTCTGATTCATTATTACCTTTGTGTTATATTTTAATGCTATTCAATAAGGCTTTGACCCACCAAAGCACATGGTTAACTTTAAGCAAGAATGCTCACGTGTTTAAAGTTAAGCCTGTGCTAAGTATTTTGGATCAAGACCCTGGCTGGCCAAGATTCCAAAGCTTACATTAATTGCTTTGGAAACTCCCTTAGTGTAAAGATGTACACATGAGTATTACACCACGAATTAGTAAAATGAAATGATATAATAGCAGTGTGTAAGTTTATATTGTGGTTACTATATGTTTGTTACATAATATTAAGATGTGACTTGTGTGCTTCAGTTATTTAAATGGAATAGACTATATGCATCGTTAATATTTTTAATTGTAAAATGTAACATATCCATAGCCCTGTCATGTTGGTGTTGACGTGTCTTACCATTGTTTTCTTTTAAAGCTACTTATTAAAAACATAATTATATATTAAAAGATTTAGTGACATGAATATTCTTTTATTGACATCCTTTTTCCTCTTTTTTCTTTCTTTTTTTCCTTAATCCCAATTTTTACATTTTGAACTTTACTACCTTTATCTGTCTTTGATTTTGTCCATTACATACGTGAAGTGACAAAGATCTGTTAACTCAAACTAGGACTATTGCAATGTCATTTGTGAAATGTGCCAGCAATGAAGCACAGCACCAATACAAACTTGTCAAAGATATATCATTCTGAAAGCTACTTGGCTATTGATAGAATAAAATTTTTATGAGTTGGTTTAAAAAAATATGGTTATGATCTTAAATGGTATTGGGAAATCCTGTATTATAATTGGTCAGTAAGCACTAGTGATTTTGATACAATGTTACAGCTTGGAATGACTTTTTGTTTTCCAAAATAAAATCCTCTCCACCCCTTTCTCTCCTCTCAAAGAATAAAAAATCACTGTAATATTATTGACCAATCAGAAACTAGAATTTTCTAATGCTATTTAATCATTTTACTTTTTTTTAATGTTAAATACAAAGTTTATTTAAACATGTTAGCTGCCTTTACATTTTTGATTTCTCATTGCCCTGACACTTACCTCCAGTTACAGGGTTTTCCCTCACCCCTTATTTATAGCACTTAAATAAATAAAGAACCTCCCTTTCAATTAATAAAAAACCCACATTTTTATTGTTGTTGCACTTTCAGGGCTTCTTTTCTCCTATACCAGAAAACATGCTGTCAAGTCTTTTAATGTGGCTGCTGATAGCATCGCTTTCTTGAGTAGCATAGACAGAAGTATTTTTCCTGAGAACTGGCTAAAACAGCTTATAAAAATGTGCCATAGGTTCTGTCTGTACTTTACAAAAACAAAACCCAAATAACTTCTGTATTTGTAGAACTCTCTTATACACAGTTAAAATACAGTTCAGCCTGCTAGCATAGAGCAGAATGTAAGATGTTTTTACAGAGCTACTGTATCATGGATACAACCAAGATATGACTAGAACTAAAGACTATAAAGCAGGAAGGCCTTATCTATGTAGAAATCTTTGTAGCTGTAATTCCCCCAGGGGTAGCAGTGGTAGAAAGTGTAGCATAGGCAGGACTCAGACATTTACGGGTAGATCCTCAGATGGTATATAAATTGTCAGCTGAGGATCTGCTCTTATCTGAGTTGCTACCCTGGTGGAGCTGCACTGGATTTGAATTACAGCTATAGAATTTGCAAGCTGCTAGTATAGATACAGATTCTATAGTTGCTAGCATGGTTCTCAGAAAAAAAAAAAATCCTTGTCCATATTAGTCTTGGAAATTGTGCTAATGCAGTTTCAGCTGTAGTTTAGAAAGGGTCTTAGTGGTGTTTTTAATTTTCCTGTTTCATTTAGTCTTTCACCCTTCTTTGCCTTCTGGCATAGCAGCAAGAATTAGCCTTGCTGTGCACCAATATTCTCCCTTCTCCTATCCATCCTCTTTGGCCCTATTTGTATTACAATTACAAACACATCAAGGAACTTCATTATAACATATTGTAGTGTAGAGTAGACCATAACAGTTTTTCCTACCTGGGCTTAATTCAGATGCTTTCAAATAACATGGTTCGAGTCCAGTGTGTTGTCATTTCTGCACTGGCAGTTTTTGGTAACTGCCCCACCTGTGCAGCTTCACCGTTGGTAGCATGAGCGTAGGTGGGGAACTGGAGCTTTTATTAACATGAAATCTAATTCTGCTGAGATGTCTAGTAATGCTGGTGCATTGTCTGCATGAGCCCTCTCATTAGTTGACTGGTAGCACAGCAATGGTAGGCAGTTTCCCAAAGATGGCCAGCGTAGATGCATTTTACATTATAAAACATTAGTAGCCAGGCTCCCTAACATGATTGTGGTTGTAGTGTAGATAGGGTCAGTAAGCAAGCTTTCATTTAATTTTGCATTTAACAGTGATAAACTGGGAGTTGTGTGTTACTCTACATTCAGCTGACTGGGAAGTGATGATTCAAGCCAAGCCTTGAGAGAAGAACCACTCAGTTTTCTCTCAGCATTTTGCGGGCTTGTGTACATTACAGATGCTACAGCAGCACAGCTATGGTGCTGCAACAGTGCCATAGTGTAGACAGTTGCTACAGCTACAGAAGGGGTTTTCCATCACTGTAATTAATCCACCTCCTTGAGAGGCGGTGTTCTTCTGTTGACCTAGTGGTGTCGAGGCTGGGGCGTAGATTGGTTTAACAGTGTCTTTTGGGGGAGTGATTTTTTTTTTCCACCCCTCAATGCAATGTAGCTAGGTCAACCTAAGTTTTAGGTGTAGAGCAGGTCTGAGAAGGGACAAAAGAGGCAATTGTAAAATGAGACACCTCAACTGGGATGAGGCTCTGAATGATGTTTCACTGGCTACTCTAATCTCCCTTGTATATCTCAGTAAGACAGTTGAATATGGAGTAACATACAATTTTTGATTTAGTGTTTACATTTCAATTAAATTTAAGCCACATCTTTTTTGGGCGGAAGAGAGGGTCAAACAGAGATAAATCTTGGTGCATTGGTGAGGTATAAGTGAGGGGAGAGGGCTATCCAAAACAGGAATGCAAAATCCCTTGAAAATCAAAAGAAAGAGCTTAAATGAAAGCCTGACTTCTGTTGTTTATTCAGTTTTATTTGTTTTTGTTTATCATATGGAGCTAATTTTAACCATGATTTTTAATACACATTAAATATATTTAATAATGTTATTTATTAGTGGTTATTCTGTAAGTGTAGTAAGATGCTCCAGGGTGTGTTCTGCTGTCTTACTACAGCTGTGTTTTGCTATCTGATTCCAGTGTTCTGTATTCAGGCTCATGTCTGAATCGCTTCAAGCCATTCCAGCACAACACACACTGTCTTATTGATTGATTAGTATAGACAAAGTAGTTACTGTACTTCTACAGGTCTTATAAAAATTTCTCCCACAGTAACACATGTATGTACGCTCAAAGTTAGAGCAGTAAGTGATATAGATCAATTATAAAATCTGTATGGTTATGCTTTGATGGCATCTATTAATGGTGAACATAAAATAAAAACAAATTAGAAGACTTAATCTGCTTTTCTTTCTGTACTGAAAACCAGAAGCTAGATTTCTAGGCATTGTGTGGCTCTCTTGTTTGAGTTTGTGAGTTTCCCCAAATCTTTGTTTTTATTTAGAAATGTTTCTATTTCCCCATTTTTCTTTTATTTGTCTTCTTCACCCTTTACACCCTAGTTCTAGCCTCAGTTTTACCCAAAGTTGATTTGAATTACACCAGATTGCAGCAAGCAGAGAAGTCTCAAATGGAAGCTGAGAATGAGGACAAGAAATTCAAACAAGAATGTATGAGTAAATCTGAAAACCTGCAGAAAGAAATCTCCCGAAAGGAGAAGCAGCTGTAAGTAAACTTCCCTTTTGGAAAAAGTGTAAGGCACTTAAAATCTTTTTTCCTTTTATGTTTACTTTATAACATTCTATTAACTAAAAATGTAAGATACATCACATAATATAGGCAGCACATTACTGATGATTTTTAATTGGATAAAGATGCTGTCTAGGAAGACGTATATTAGGCAAGGGCAGGGTGGAAGAAAATCTGTCATTTCAAGTAAATCAAGCTACAATTGATTTTTTTTAAATAGCTGTCCAGCCAGAAGAGGGGGAAGAACAGGCATGTTTTTTGGCTGAAGGTAGTCTTAATTCACTATGGAAAAAGTTGTTAACAGGAACAAAAATTTTAAATTTATAATAAACTAGATTAATCCACATTTTATTATTGTAAATCTTGCATAATTTAACCAGCATAAATTTACATAAAAGAAACTGCATAGAATAATTAAACTATTCAGGCTTGAAAAAGAAGCCAGAATCCTTCAAAGTGTTTGTAGCTGAAAGGCACTCATGAAATCCTTGAGTCTGCTAGAAACTGAAATAATATTAAATCAAGAAATAAAAGCCAAATTCTGCTTTTACATCTGTGGAATTCCATGGACAGGTATTTGGCTCAGAGAATCAATGCAGCTACGAGTACTGATGAAACCATCAGGAATAGCAGTAATTAGCACTTAGACTGTGTTTTCAGTGCACTTTATGAACATCCCTGAAATATCCATGTGAGGTTGGATGGTATTTCCCCCCTATTTTAGAGTGAGAGAGAGAGAGAGAGAGAGAGAGAGAGAGAGAATAACCTAAGATTACAGCAAGGATTAGTGCTTGGGAGTTCAAAGTTTCCAATCTTGTGTTCAGACCACATTGCCTCTCTTACTAATTTAAGTATCAATACTTGTTCAACCATCATGACAAATGTTCGCTTTACCACCAGTCATCTTCACAGATTTTGGCAAAAGAGCAGTTCAAACCTCAACCTTAGAATTCCACAATTCTGAAAGCTCACGGTCATGTTCACTTCTGATCTTTTCCAACAAACAAGATGCTGAGGTAGTGTCCCAAAAAGTAAGTTTTTCCTTTAAAAAATGACTTAGCTATCCTGTTATAAAATCAATATGGACATGAGTTCCTCTTGAAAAGCTTTCATAACTACAGTCAGATCTTTCCTCCTTCATTAGGTAGTACGATTTCAATCCAGCAGTTTACTCTCATCTGCTGTTAGTTTGTGTTTTCTATGTGGTTATAAGGAATCATTCTTTGTCCATTTAAATTGATGACAGAATTGCGACAGTGGATCCACCGACAGATTGGCCCCAGTTCCTTTAACTGTAATCCAGTAGCTGTGATTAGTATAAAGCAGAGCCTCCTTTATATCATCTGTTGTATAGGAATTTCAATAATATCCAGCAACTCAAAATACTTTACACTGTATTCAAGATCCCTTAGAAGTTATATATTCTTAATTCTGTTCCTATAATCTCCACTCTGAAATTAAAAATAGAGGCTTTCAATTTAAAGTCTTACTAATACAACACCTTTTATGAGCACTAGAAATTCATTTAACCACTTATCTTCTCTCACATAGAAGATCTGTATTATAAAAAAACTATATGACAGGAAAAGCTTAAGACAAACAGGAAAGGTCTCTAATATTTGTGTTTCAGTTGCCAAAGAATAGTTACTAGGACAGCAAATTAAATCATTGCAAAAGCCAGTTCTTCAGAATTGTTTGACACCCTCAAAGCCTCTCTCAATGAAAGCCCTCTATTTTCTTATAACTTATTACACTTGTATACAAAATCTTCTTAGGAAATTGTAGATATTTTTAAAATAAAAAAAATGAACTTGTAAACAAATTAAAATAGTAAACTACTGTTGTTTGTTGGGCTGGACTGATAGTGAAACTAGAAAATTGAAAAGCGTTTATTTTTTTACAAAGATTATACTGAAATGCACCATGATGGTCTTTTGTTTGAAATTCTAGTTTTCAACTGGAAACAGATTTGAAGATAGAAAAGGAATGGAGACAAACCTTGGAAGATGATCTGCAAAAGGAAAAAGAAACATTATCTCATCTGAGAGTAGAGACCCAACAAATAATTTGTCTTAAAAAAGTAAATGCTGGAGGAAAACTTTTCAATTTCACTTTAGTAGTCATTTAAAAGTAAACTTGCCAGGCTTTTAAAATATAAATGTTAACTCTCCCAGATCTGAAATCCTTAATAGAACAAATGTGTAGGCTTAAAAATACAAATAGATTTTTAATTTTTTTTTTTAAATCAGTCCTGTCTCACCCCTGTAGTCTTGAGTTCAGGATTCTGTGTTTTCCATAAGGAATAGTGAAATCCACATTCTCCTTTCTGAATCATATTGAAGGATATTTCACTATAATCTTGTGACGGGCCAGTGAGGGTTAATGTTCTAATCCATCAAGCCCTGTCTACCTTGCTACTTAAAAATCTTATATCACTAATTTCTATAGTATCTTTACATTTCTTTACCTTGGAAGTGATTGAAAAGAAGCAAGTGTGTGGAGTCATTTAACATCAAACTGAAATGAAATTAATTTGTGAGTTGCTACTGTTGCTGTTAGAATTAGATCTGAGATTTTAATAGAAATAGATATTTTTCGTGTCCCAGCCAGACTCCCATCGTTCACAATTTGGTACTGGAAAGGCTGATGTTAGAGGATCTGTTAGGAGTTCCTGAAATCCTTCTGGGATTCCATTTCTGTTCCAGAGGAGTTACTTAGACAGAATGGTCAACTACAAGCAGAACAAAATAATCAGAAATCACTGCTGGGATTCAAGTAGAGTAAATTCTTTTGACAGAAATTCAGGAGGCTAAAAACCATGTGGAAAATGGAATCCACCCAGAGTCTAATGCTGGGAGGCACTGATAATAGAGAATAGGTCTAACTAACAAACTACTGTGGGTAAGACAGAGTTCTTGAGAAGTGTCTCACTAACCTTAAACATTGCCTGAATATATAGAAATTAACGGACTGTACCATGGATAAATATACAAAAATTGCATGGATTCAAAATGTCATTTTAACTTTAAAACAATTAAAATATTTCAGGCTGAAGGAAATTACACAGTCAAAAATAGAGGAAGCAATAGATTAGTGAACAGTCAGGGGGATAATGTATGATCTGAGACAGGAGAGCAATGCTTCCATTTTTGTGTATTAGCAGACTCCCAAATAAAATACGAAAAAAAAGATTTACAGCAGTATATTCACAGAAGGATATTCCTGAATGTAATGAGTATTTATTTTATACCTATTTGACACATTCAGTGTGATAGGATTTCAGGAACCTACTGTTGTTTTCAAGTAGTTGGAAAAAATCCATCCATAGATGTTATGGTTTTTCAGGATTTTATTACTCAAGCCAATAGAACTAAAATGTATTCTTGAGACATAAACTATAGATTTAAATTATTTGTTTCAGTTTCTTTAGTTTTTCAGGAGCAAGTAACGTAAAGCATATTTTCTATTTAGAGCAGCTAGCTTAACTAGTAAAACCCAGTTAATAAATGTAAGGACATTAGTGTCTCATTTAAGAGAATTTGATCCTGAATTTTCCCCATTGAGGCACTTATCAACAAATTGGCATGTGTTCATGCACATTGCTGCTGAACTCTCCAGGACTGGTATCAGAGCTGTGTACCCTCTTCTGTTGGTGTAGACCTCTCAGATGGCCTGTCATAGCCTGTGATTGGTGGTATCGTTAGCAAAAGGTAAGGCATACTTGGACTGGGCGTTTGGCTAATTCTTCTTGTCTGTTTGACAATGAGGCAGCAATTTGTTGGTAGACCTTTTCAGGTAGTAAGAAGTGCTGGGATTTTTATGGTCCCTTTTTGTGCAGTTCAGTGTTTGGGGTTTTTTTGTGTGTGAAGAGCTCAGATACTAAAGTGAATGGGTGTTTACAAATCTTTAAATAAGAATTTTAATTAGATTCTGAATCTTCATTTAAAAAAAAAAAACAAACGGTTATGCCCTGTCAGGCATGGTATCAGATTTTTTCCCAGATCCCTTACTGACTGCAGCTAGCAACTTGGGAGAAATTTTTGAGGATGGCCAATTTTCTGACTTATGTCTTGGACTTGAGCGCCCAGTGTCCGGTACACTTTGCCCCTCTGCCCCTCACCAGATATCAGCAGTTGATATTTCTCATCTTGAGGAACTAGTTAATGTAAATAACAGTTAAAGAAAAAGGGGGGGAAATCTTAAAGAAAATTTTATTAGGCAGTCAAGAAACCAACGGAAACCAGCTGAGAAGTAAGTGGATATAAAACATATGAAGGTCTGAAGTTGCACCGAATTTCATTTAATGTAGGTGAAAACTTTGTTCTAGAGGCAGATCTAAAAATGCTCGTATTGTTAAACCTTGTCTGCTTGTATCATCTCTGTCTCTCTCTTAGTATCACCGTGTCTAGAGGATAAGTCCATCAGTGATTCTCTGCTCTCTTTGTTAGTCTAATTTCCTCTACTCTTCCTTTGTGTCAGGTGTCTTATCTCAGACTTCTTCTTGGTTTATGCTGAGAGCCATTGAAAGAAAGGAGTGAGAGCTCTCCTCTGTATTCTTTTCAAGATTTTATACTGTCATCATAGTATATGAGCGTCCCTTTCCTCTTCTAGACATGCCATTGCCTCTCTATTAGTACCCAGACTACGTAACTTTTTGACAGGGCATACAATTAGAAAGGACTCAAGTAATCAAATCTAGTCCCCTGCTGTCATAGGCAACCCTGTCCATATGATCCCATTCATAAATTTGTCAAGATCTGTCTTTAAACTAGTTTTAGTATCTTTAATCTTTAAGTATCTTTAAATATTTTCAAGTGATTTTATTTCTCTCTTTCTGCACATCTACTATTGGATATAATATTTAATGTTAGCCATATTCTCTAGATAGGCTATTTGCTGAATTCAACAGGTGTATATGCAGCTTCATGTCTTCCCCATGCAATGTCCCCTTTCCTGCTGAGACAGTACATGAATGCTCATTTATATAGCTGCCCTTGTCCCATCCCATGTTATTTTTTGCATCACAGTGCTTAGTTGTTGTATATTCAAAATATAGCTTTGCTGGTTTTTGAAAAGGAATTAAGTCTTGATTTGCATTTTAGGATGAGGCCTGGTTTTAAAAGGAAGAATAAATCAAAAGGAAGAGCAGACGTGCTTAATTTTTAAAGGACTGACTATGACAAGAGAGAGAAATATTGTCCAAAATATTGCAGATTTAGAAAGTTTTTCAAGATCTACAGTAAAGAAGCCAATTTTAATGGTCTTGTTTCAAATTACCACCTGTAACTGATCTACAGAAAATAATTATTCTATAGATATTGCATTAATTAGTCATCGCCTCTTAGCTGTTTTGAAACCAGAGAATCATAGCAGTTATTTTTTTAAATAGGGTGTGAGTGTTCTTTTAGAAAACTCCCATCTGACATAATTACATTGCAAGATGAAATACCCATCTGTATATAGTAGAAAGAAAAATGTGAATCCATTACTTCTTATCAGAAAAAGAATCCCTGACTCATACATTCCAAGTAATGTGTTTTTCCTAAAACAGTTAAGATCATAGCCACCTAAAGCAGGGCAAAAAAAGGCCTCCAGCTACTTGAAGTGTTTGCAGTCTCTGCTGTTGCAAGGAAAATGGGAAGGTGAAGATGCCAGAAAGATAGGAAAAAAGTGAATGTTAGATGAATTGTACTCCTAGATGCATGAATACTTTTTCAGCAGTAGGGTTTGAAAGCCAACTGTTAGTCTTCCACAGTCTTGTAAGAACCTCAAGGCTCTGAGATGAAGTGAGCATAAAATTTAAATATGAAGTAAATGTAGATTAAATAGCAGCAGAATATCCTTTCTAAGCATATGTTTGTTATACCTTTCCACCTGCTAAACTTATTTCTCAGATACCTACACAATATTTTTAGTGACTAATAGGCACAAGAATTGTATCCAAGGAAGGATGCTGGGGCAGTGGCATACTGGGGGTGGCATAGGCTATGAGAGTCTCAGTGCTTCATGCTCCTGCAGATCTGCTAGGACTATGCCAGAGATTAATTTCTTAGGAGAACATGAAGCACATTTAAAAGGGTAAAGCGCATTTAGCCACATATATATTTTTACCCTTTTTTGGGTCTGCCTTATCCCACCAATCCTACCTTTCCTTTTAGGGACATAGTACAAGAATGGGGTTTCCGTTAGTATTTCTCAGTGCCTGATTCAAAGCCCATCAAAATCAGTAGCAGTCTTTCCATTGACTTCACTGGGCTTTGATTCAGGAACTTGCAGCAGAAAAGTTTGAATAGTTGAATTGAACAGGAGAAGCGGAAGTCACATAACATTACTGGATGTGGAACACAGGCAAAACCACTGGTGATAATTATGTGGACACGTCTTCCCTCCCTCAGCCATCACACAACTTTGTTAATGGGGTTGCTATTTATCCTTTTGATATTACCCAAATATTATTAGTGACTATTGCCCCTTCCTTTAATCTTCTGACTTGACATACAATACTGGTTAACATGTAAAGTTCTAACACTTAAAAGTAACTTTCTAAGTAACAAGTGTGTACTATGTTATTTCTTCTTACTTTAAAAAAACGCCACCTTTTATTTTTTTTAAAGGAATTCCTTAAACTACAGGACAAAAATAGGCAGTTGAAAAAGATATGTCATGACCAAGAAGAAGCTCTCCAAGAACTGGCCTGCAAGCTTAGCGAGTAACTTATTTTTCTTGATGATTTTTGCAATGTAAAATTCAAGATAAAGCTACTGAAAATAACTGTGCAACTACCATGTAAATTGAGACCATGGAAATTAGGGAGGATTACTGGCTTCAAATGAAATTTATTCAGTTCAGTAGGAGGAAATTATCAGACAATTTTTCAGAAAAGAAAGCTGTGTACAAATGGCCTGGGTCTGCATCTTGAACAGATTTACCTTCACATTAGAGTGGTGGGTAGCCTCTAGCAATCATATAATGGACTTAATTATGTTCATGCCAGAAAAATCAGTCCTAATTAAAAATGTTTTGGGCAGTCTAAGAGATTCCTCAGACTTACCTTATGAAGATCTTCCTGTCTCTTAATAAATGCATTCAAGACATTGTTGGATAAAGTTTGAGCATTTGTGTGAACTCCATTTCACTAAAGACTAATTCTGTTAGGAATCAATAACTGTGGGTTCCACAACAGGAAGATTCATTATAATTTGAGATGATTGTCCACATGGATCCCATTCCCTACTCTTAGGCGATGTACATCCCTGGCATGTGAGCTCAGAAGCTTTTAGCAAGTAGTGATTATTAGATGCATGCACATGTTCAAGCCTCAGCATACGTGCTAGGATTCCAGGGTATAAAATGGGATGCAACTCCAAAGACCATTCATGTCATTAGACCAATTATCAGCAGTGAGTTCTGAACACGGTTCAGTGTCCTTTAACACTTTCCTCCTTGGTATTTTTGAGGAATGTTTTCTCCTTTTTAAGGCTATTTTTCTCTTGTAAATAGTTATGCCATGACTAATGCTGTGTTTTACATCCTGTGTCTAAAAGAGTAGTATCATGTAGCTTGTATCTTAAAGCCCTGTTTATACTGCTTTGTTTTGCACTGGTGTAGTTGGACCCAGGGTAGATGCTTTGCAATGGAATAAAATTGCTTGCACTAGTGAAATTTCACCCAGTAAGTTCCAAATCCCATTTTGCACCAGTGCAGTTGTCAGCATTAAGTCTAGATTTAGTTACATTGGCATAAATTTCCCAAGTCTATTCAAGCCCTAAACATATGCCACTATTCATAGGATTGCGAACTCTTTGGAGAAGAGATTGTGTCTTCCTTTGTGTTTGTACAGCACTGAACATACCCTGAATTGGGACCTCTAGGTGCTACTGTTAATATAAATATTTTTAACAATATATCAACCAGAAGTTCATAATAATTTGCCTTTGACTTTTAAAAGAATTGTAACTTCTAAAGTATTTTAACCATATGTGGTAACTAAATACTCTCAATAAATGTCTAAACTATGTATAATCTTCTGTGTTTAGATCAAAGCTTAAAATAGAAGATATAAAAGAAGCAAACAAAGCATTACAGGTTAGTAGATTTGAAGGGAAAAGGAGGGAGGCTTTTTCTTAGTTATTTTCTTGGAAATTTTTAAACACACGAGAGAAGATTGTTTCTCCAAAGGTAAGCATTTAGGATAGATTTCATTTATCTGGTCTCATGCTCCAGGATGAGATAAACAGGCATTCTCTGAAGCACTTAATGGAACAGTTTGACTGCTTCGGACCTACTTAATTTTGTTTGGAATGTTGCGATGGGACCTTGGTTTTTGTTCTGAATTTGCTATCAACATACCTTAATCTTTTAGTTTAAAAAACTATATTATTATATGAAATAAGCAAATATCTCCTTGGTGAAGTTAAATTCCAGCTTGGTTATTTAGTCCTAAGGAACTGAATTATTACTGAATATAAATTTGTATAAGAGAGCCTGGTGAAATGTCCTTGGAGCTCTTTAGTTTCTGGATGTTGGGTGCTATCCTGAATGCTTATGAAGCTCTTTGGGGCAGAGCCATCTTCTTATTACTTGTTTTTACAGTGCTTAGCACAATGGGGCGTTGGTCCATGACATGGGGCTCCTAAGTCCTACTACAGTTCAAATAAATTATATCAAATTAATGCTAAAACTATTTTCATGTAACTGTTGTTTGAAATAATTTCTTGTGTGCACTCATCTACACCTCAGGCAAAGTTGTGATTTATTGATTGTTGGTTTAGCCAAAAAGAATTTAACAGTTCACAATGCTGTTATCCGTTTTCCCAGTCTGAAGCATTAGATTGTTGCCATCTGAGAGGCAGCATGATCCAGTTGATGGGGCATTGGATTTGGTCTCAGAGAACTTACATTCTCTTACTGGCTAGCTGTGGGACATTGGGTGAATCACTCTGCCCCTTTGTACGTCTCTTTCGGTTTCTGAGTAGTGTCCCTGAGGGAGCTCCACTTCAGATGTGCATGCATCCCTGCGTCTTTGGAGATTTGTGGCAGCAATGCCCATTCGACCTGCACATGCCCCTACATATCCTCATGCCCCATGCTGAGGCTATACAAAGCTGTGCAGGCGAACCCCCCTCAGTTCCGTCTCAACCAATGTAGTTCTGAAACAGAGTTTAGCGTGTGGCTGTTTGCTTAGAGCTTGTTTGCCTCTTTTATTAGTATTTAGCGGTAAAGTTAGTAGAGTAGGTTCAGTACCTTACAGTTGGACTTTGTGTCCCCTTTTTTCTTTTCTTTTCCCCCCAATGAGGGGTTTGAGTAACTTCTTTTCTTCTGTTGGGAATCTGGGCTACCTGGGCTTTAAAATGTGCCTCTCGCATAGAGAAGCAGTCCTTGTTAGTCATGGGCACTCCTACTGCATTCATAGTTTGGGAAACTCACATATTCCTAGCAAGTGTAAAATCTGCTTGTCCTTTAAGGGAATATCCTGTAAAAACAGGGAAATTAATTATAGACTTTAAATGATAAAAAAAAAAAATACTACATCCGAGCCAGAGACTGAGATTTTTATTCTCTCACCCAGCACCAAACTCTCTGGTCATGGATGTAGTCAATGAAAGGGGCAGGTGGTGTACCCAAAAGGCCTCTCCTTATAATATTTGATACAAGATAAATCTATTTGTTTGTAAGAGCTATTCATCAGCAACACTTCAGGATAGCTCATCACCAGGCGCTGATGTCAAAATATGACTACCTGGACTATGAGAAGTTTAATGATTTTATTGACCATTTACTACAGGAACATCGAAGATAGTTCTGTGCCATAATAAAGGAGGATCAGGCTTTTGTAAAAGACCTCACTGCAGGCTTCATAGATGTGGCTGACACTGCAGCTGGGTCTGTTTCCATCGCAGTTGTGACAAGGCTAGCTTCCTGGGTTCAGTTGTCCGGGTTTCCACAGGAGGTACAATCAACCATGAAAGATTTACCTTTCAATGGCCAGAAGCTTTTCTTAGATTCCACAGACAACTCACTTCACACCCTAAAAGACTCTAGGGCAACACTTAGGTATTTAGGAATATATGCATCTGCTGATAAGAGAGAATGTAACATGTCTCAAAGATCCCACCCTGTTCAGTTTTCTATCTCCTGCAGAACACTGGAACCAACAGCTAAAACAAGAACCAACAGCTTCTTTCTCTTTCAAAGAAAAGACCTGTAACTACCTTGACTGCATCAGCTGAGCCTTTGGCATTGTCCAAACATCATTTTTGATGGTTTGGTCTAGAGTCCAGACCACCCAATGAGCAGATTTTATCAGCTTTGTTACACATACACCCCTTCCTCAATTTGGACACCGTCTCTTTGTATTTCATCAAGCCTGGGAGGCTATAACATTGAACAAATGGGTATTGGAGGCGATTACTTTGGGTTCTAGAATCCAATTTACCTCCACCCTGCCCCTTCAACCACTTACCCCCTTATGATTAATTCTTACACAGGAAATTTCATCACTTCTAAATCTAGGAGACATAGAACCAGTCCCACAAGGGAAAAGGGTTCTATTCAAGATACTTTTTAATACCCAAGAAAAATGGATCTCAGACAACTGGACAAGGATGTCAGACACTTAAAATTCAAAATGGTGTCCCTAGCAGATGTAATTCCCTCCCTGGAATTGGGACTGGTTTGTGACCCTCGACTTCAGAGGTGCCTACTTCCATGTAATAATTCATCTTTCCCACAAAAGAGTTCTTTAGTTCACTTTCAATCATAATTGTTACCAATACCAGCTCCTATCCTTCGGTCTGTCTTCAGCCTCTAGGGAATTCTCAAAAATTATGGCAGTTGTAGATGCCTAACTCTCTTGTCTAGGAATAACTGTTATTCTACCTCAGCAACTGGCTCCTCAAAGGTTGGTCATATCCGGAGATATGGTCAGCAGTGCAAACAACAATTTCAGTATTCTGAAGTCTAGGCCTGCAGATAAATCTCGAGAAATTAATTTTCTCAGTGATTTCTCTTCATAAGAGAACTTCCAGATTTAATAATGTGCAGATCTTATCTCCCTCTCACCTGGTTTCTTGCTCTAAGGAATCTTATAGAAAGAGTGCAGCTCAGCCCTCAAGTTCCAGCAAGGACATGTGTGCAACTGCTGGGACACCTGGTGGCTTGCATTTTGTGACATACAACACCAGGTTATATCTTCAATGTCTCCAGGAATAGTTCAGGACTGTTTCTATACCCAACAAACGTGGTTTGAAGAAGCAGGTATCTGTACCTAGATGGATCCTACAGTCACTCACCTGGTGGCTGAATCCTTGCAAAGTTTGTGCAGGAAATCTTTTCAGCCAGAAACACCTTACAGTTATAGTAACACTGGATGCTTCCCTCTTGGGATGGGGAGCACATTTGGGTCCTCACACAGTCCAAGGCAAATGGCCACAAAAGGAACAACACTTGCACATCCACCTGTTTGAATTAAGGGTGATCAGAAATGCTCACCTCCAATTTTTTCCCTGCTCAGAAACAAGTCCATCAAGATCTTGACAGACAGCATAGCATGCATGAACTGTATCAATCATCAAGTCAGAGCATTTTCCCTCTCACTCTGTGCCAAAGTGATAAAGCTTTGGAACTGGTGCATCACCAGTTGGATAGTCGTCTTGACTTCTTACCTCCTGAGGATACAAAATACCATGGTGGACGACCTGAGCAGATGTTTCGCCCTAAATTTTGAAGGGGAGTTGGACTCTGGAATCCTCAGCAAAATATTCCTAGCTTGGGGATTTCCAGAGGTTGACTTTTTTGCCACAGCAGCCAAAACAAAGTGCAAAAAATTCTGTTCCAGAGGAGGATTCAGTCCCCAATCTCAAGGGAATTCTTTCCTCGTTATATGGACCAAAGATCATTTTTATGCGTATCCAACTCCATTGCTCTTAAGGGTCCTTACCAAGATCAGACAGGACCAAGCCAAAGTCATTCTGACTGCACAAACTTGGCCAAGCCAAGTTCGATTCCCTTACCTCATCAAATTCATCTCTTGCCCTCTGTGGCAGCTCCTGATCATATCTTGATGGTTGTCTCAGGATCCAGGTCAGATGCTTTGCCCTAATCTGAACATCCCGCAACTGCAAGCTTGGTTCCTCAGTAGTTTTCAGGACAAGAGATCACATGTCCATTGGAAAACAAAGATACTATTAAATAGCAGAAAGGAATCTACTAGACGCACTTACCTTCAGAAATGGAGAAGATACTATTTGTGGTGTAACTGGCACCATTTTCCTCTGACCCACTCTTCTTCAATCCTGGAGTTAGAACTCATGGAAAGGCCTGAATTTTTTTTAGCAAGCTTCATTCAGTGGGCAGTGACAGCTTTACATGTGGTAGGTTTCTCAGTGTTCACTTATCTGATCACAACAAGATTCCTAAAAGGACTTACCAATTTTTTTCTCAGATTAGAGCCCCTATGCTACTTGTGGGATCTCGACCTGGTTCTTAACTGCCTCATGAAACAACCCTTTGTGCTTGCTGCTACATCTCTCTTTGAAGACTGCCTTCTTGGTGGCCATTACCTCTGCTCAAAGGTTGGGGAGATGGGGATTCTAATGGCAGATCCTTCTTTTACTGTCTTTTCCAAGGAGAATGTATCTATACAACCTCATGCAAAGTTCTTATATAAGGTGTCCTCTGGGTTTCATATGAACCAAGCTACTCACCCTCGGGGTTTTTTTCTTAAGCTGCATCAGCTTACAAAGTAGTCTGTCTTTCATACACTGGACTTTGAGGGTGTAAGCCTTTTTTCTTTGAACAGATCTAGACCATTCAGGAAGACCCCTTAGATTCGTTTTGTTTCTGTTTCAGATTGATCTAAGGGAGTGCCTGTTTCCACTCAGGGATTTTTTTAAATGGATCTCTGAATGTATTACTGCCCTGTTATGATTTTACTCAAAATACACTTCCCCTGAGAGTGATTGTACACTCACTAGATCACAATCTACAACTGTAGGCATACTCAAAGATATTCCTGTTGCGAAAATTTGCAGGACTGCAACAATGTCCTTGGTGCACACATTTTCCGACCATTGTGCCTTAATTCACGCTGCAAGATCAGATGTGTCAGTAGGCAACACAATTCTTTCTTCAGTGATGGACTCTGTTCTGAAACTCCCACCTCCTTAAAGGGTTACTGTTAGGGAGTCGTCTAAAGCGATGCACCAACAGGGATGCTACTCAAAGAAGGAGCAGAGGTTATTCACTTTGTGCAATAACTGGAGTTCTTTGAGATGTGTCCCCCTGTGTGTGCACTCCACTACTTGCCTTCCTCCCCTTTGCTTCAGAGTTGCCTCTGTGGGTAGTTCACCTGCGCAGCCCTACATAGCTTCAGTATGGGGCATGAGGATGTGTATGGTGCATGTGTGGGCCACATAGGCACTGCTATCAAAAATCTCTGATCAGAGGCATGGGTGCATATGCACCTAAAATGGATCACCCACAGGGACACACATCTCAAAGAACTCCAGTTACTGCACAAGGTGAGTAACCTGTCCTCCTCCTTCCGCTCTTTATTCCTCTTGTTTATTTAGCCTGTGTGACATTACCCAGGGTACAGTCTGGACTGTTGAACAGCTGGGTTCCCTCAAATTTCCAAGTTGGGGTGCCTTTTACAATGCTTCACTGTAAGAGCAACCACTTGTGGTCCTGCTCTCTCTCACCCTTTAATATGTAAAATTGCTCCCAGTTGAATTACACAAATGTTTTGGCCAATCACTCATGAATTACATACAGGGCAACACCACCAACTTCCCAGTTCCAGACCTTCTCCCAAAATGTGCGTCTTGTATTTCCCTGCTCTCTACTGGACAATGCAAGCTCATATAAGGTCACTGCTATTATCTCAAGTGGAGGTTCCCAACACTTCAGTACAAACACACGCTGGTTTAGATAAAACAAGTTTATTAACTACAGAAAGATAGATTTTAAGTTATTGCAAGTAATGAGGCATAAAAGTCAGAATTGGTTACAAAAATGAAATAAAAGGTAAAATGCAAACTAATACCGAACTTAACAAGTTAAGTGTGTTTAAAAGCAAAAAGGGTTTTCTCACCATATGCTTACAGCAATCTGGCTGGATTGCTTCAGCCAGGACCTCCCCCCATTCAGTGATTCTTCCTTTGGTTTTCAAACATTGTTGATGTCATGAATAGAGATGAGGGGAGAGATAATTTGTGTTGTGTGTGTCCTCTGTTCTTATATCATTCTCCCCTCCTTGAGGATTATTTCCAGCTGGGGTTTAGGTGACAGTCTGTTTATACAGGAACCACAGTTGACCCCTGCTGTCGATATGTAAAGTTCTTGCTTCACCCTTCTTCATGCTGAAGAATGGCCACTTAACTAGGTGATAGTTTATGATAATCCGTTTGATTATGCTGATACCTGGTCGGGGTATCTGTGTCATCACCAGCTTTTCTAACCTTGGAACATGTCAGAACAATGTTATACAGTAAACTCTTACAACTTTACATACAACGTTACCACACATATTTTACCAGGACAATAATGATCAGTAAATTGAGTTTTCACATGATACCCCAAAAGGTATATTTTGTACAAAATTTATCATAGTTTTGTAAAAAGAGTAACATTGGGTACAGACTGTCATAGCCTGTGCAAGTTCTTTTGGGGCAGGATCCATCTCTTATGTCTCTCATCTCTTTATACAGTGCCTCGTGCACTGGGACACTGATCTCAGTTGGCACAATGATGGTACAACTCCAGATGCTACTGTAATATAAAAAAAGAACAGTGCTTCTGTTGAGCACTCTTGTCCCCAAGAGCCCCAAAGGTTGGATGTGTCACAAATATTTTGTGTTCTCTGAAAAAACTTTTCCTCTCCTCCTCCCCTCCCCTCCCCTCCCCTCCAGGGACAGGTTTGGCTGAAAGACAAAGAAGCTACACATTGCAAGTTATGTGAAAAGGAATTTTCTCTTTCCAAAAGAAAGGTAAGATTGGGTAGAGATCTAGATCAATTCCCAATCTTTAAATGTCACATATAAAGAACATTCAATTTACTGCTCTTAGAGGTACAGCAGAGACTCTCACACATGAATTAATACAGTTATTTTAGGGACATTTCCTAAAATGCTTATATTTGAACTTCTCCATCTGTGTTTGTTGTGTACATACACACATGGGTCCTGATTCTACAAGGTGCTCCATGTGAGCAGACCCCTATGCCTACACAGAGCCCCACTCATGTCCTCAGGGGTTTGTCCGTGCAGTGCACCTTGTAGGATCAGACTCTTAAGTAACTTCTGAAGTGCACTGAGATCTGTTACTGTCTCAAGTAAATTATTACAGTTGGTGATACACATGTGTATTGTATTTAAAAAGTGTTTGCAATGCATATTTATACAAGAGACTAAGAAAATATGAATTAATATCCTGAGTTTTAAAACAGCTTGTAAAAGGTTGTATTTGTACCTGTGCTTTAACTGCTTCTGAAATTTAAATTATCTCAACCATTTTTAATTTTTTATTTTAATCCCTTTAGCTACTAGATGAGATTCTGGACAGATCATTTCATTTTCAAATCAAACCCATATTGACTTCTACAAATGTAATTCAAGACATTTCTAGCATGTTATTTTACAGCTTGTTATTTTACAGCTTGTTCTAGCATGTTATTTTACATGATGCTGCCTGCATAGGTCTTGAAGAGCAAAATCAAGCCCCAATTAGTGGTAACATTATTTATAGTGCATTTTCATTTGATTTTTGGTAATTTCAAATGAAATTACTTCACTTAGGTCAGAAATAGGAGGTTCATAGATTGGTAGCTTGTCTAGAAAAGCATTACAGATTGGGGCTTTTCATGTGTTGTCCTGTCATCTTAACAAAACAGCCATCACTCTTCTTACCTAGAACTTAAAAGTTTAATTTCAAAGAGTTCTGTTTCTGTATTTGTTATAACAGCTAATTATCAAATGTATAACAAACTTTGTGTGCAATTTAAAATACCCTTTTGTTTCTCCATCTTTATTTAGCATCATTGTAGAAACTGTGGTGAAATTTTCTGCAACGCCTGTTCTGACAATGAACTGCCTCTACCATCCTCACCAAAGCCTGTACGGGTCTGTGATTCCTGCCATGCATTTCTTATACAGAGATGCTCTTCTAACATGCCATAAGATTCCTCTACAAAATATTTATGAACTATTGCTATTTAACACAGTATATAAAAAGATATGATGTAAAGTATTAACATGTATATTCCTGGAATACAAGTAAGCAGTGTAGATTTGGATTTTCAAAATATACTAAGGCCTGGTCTACACTACAGTTAGGTTGATGTAAGCCACCTTGTGTTTTCCTAGTTGTGCATGTGTCGACACTTAGTCTCCTACTGATGTAAGCAGCCTGTTATGCTGATATAGTAACACTACCTTCCCAAGCAGCGTTGAGCCATGGTCGATGCATCATGAGTGTAGATGCTGCGTTGCCCATGTCAACTCTAACAGTCCTCCAGCAGCTGTCCCATAACGCCCAACACTGACCGCTCTAGTTTGTTGTGTAGACGTGGCCTATGGGAGTTAGGTATCCAGCTCCCATTGAAACTTAATGAGAAACAGGTGTCCAGCACCCTTGCGCTCCTTTACAGATCCCAGCCTTTAATATTTGATTCTGTTTGTTACACCCAACAGGCAGCAAAGGTTTTTATATAGTTTTAATGGAGAGAGTATTTCATATTCCAGTTTTTCTTCCATAGAATTCGTGTAATGGTATTTAAAGGACATTGAACAAAAGTTTGACAGGAACCTATTTCCTTTTCTACCCAAACACAGACAGTGGGAATTTGAATAAATGTGCAGGGTAATTCAAAATAATACATTACCAATTAAGCAGTTTTGTAAAGTATATTAAATCAATCTTGTTTAATTAATCATAAGTATTTACACAGTTAACATTTCCCTTATTTTTAGTTATCTACTTATTTTTTAAAAACTGGGCTGTTATTTTAGGAGAAAATACACTCTTATAATAGCCGAAATTACTCTCGGATATATGTAAACAACTTCCATTGATGTTAACGGAAGTTCCACATGCATATCTGAGGACAAAATTTTAAATTTAGATTAGTCATAAGTGTATGTTATGTGTTTACCATATTACTTTAGAGAAAAATCACTGCTGCACACTCAAAACACTGTTTCATTGTAGTGCCTGTTTTTTAATACTTTTGATCTTCAGATTTCTGAGATAAGTGGGAATATGTTAATTACATTGAAAAATCATCGTTAGGAGGAAGTGATTCCATAAATGTAAATTAAATATGTTTTGTGCTCTTTTTTAGGTCATATTCCAACTGAGGCACTACAGTAAATTTTTTCTTTTCATAATGTTTACAAGATATAAGAATGTTTTATTTACTTTTAATTATTCAGTGGCAAAAAAGGAAAAATCCATCTGCTTTTTAACATTTCATCCCCTAGTTTACATTATAATACTTTATATAGAGGCTTAATATTGAGTTAGTGCATAAACATCCTTCTGTTCCTGCTACCAACTGCAGAATGTGTTTACATCAAGATAAAATGCTTTAAAAGTGAAATATTTCAATAAAATATACACTAATCCTGGTCTAACTGCAAATTTCAATAGTGAGTTAGGAAAATGTTTTAGCCAATCAACTTCCAGGAGTGATTCCATTTAGTTTAAAAATATTAAAAGAAGGAGCAACTGAATTATGAAGCTATAACTCTTTTATATTAAAGGTTTTAAAACCCAGTATTACTGCTTGTTTAAAAGGAGCCTATCTAAATAAATGAGAGAGAATAGAGTTGTAAGGCTATGTCTACACTATTGTGGGATTGATGGTGCTGTGATCGATGCACTGGGGCGATTTAGTTCGTCTAGTGAAGACCTGCTAAATCAACGGCAGAGTGCTCTCTGGTCCTCCACTGGGAACAAGAGGAGTAAGATATGTCGACGGGAGTGCATCTCTTGTTGACACAATGTGGTGTAGACACTGCAGTAAGTTGACCTAGGCAACGTCGACTCTAGCTACATTATTCACATAGCTGGAATAGCGTAACCTAGACCACTTACTGCAGTAGTGTAGACATAGCCTAATATTAAGTAGGACGTGCCTTGTGTTAATAGGTTGATCATCTGTTGTTTTAGCTGCCATCTGGCAGTGACAACTATAATTAGGTTGCATAACATCTGTTCTAACTCCGTTTTCACTGGTTGTAACTTTTCCATACTCACCTTTTGAATTAAAATTTTCCAGACTTGATATCTGCTTAAAATGAATTTTGTTATGGAAACTTTTTGAGCAGAAACAGTTTGGCCTGTTTTCACTATGAGGATAGTGGAGGTGGGGAAATACTTTTTTCAATTTAGAAGAAAAATTGCAAGGTTTTTTCAAGTGAGAAAGGTGAAATATGGAAAGAAAACAGTCATCACTGAAGCTGTGTACAAGATTGTTCTGGAGCAAAATGGGTTTGATTTGACCAAATGAGTGTTTGAAAAATCACTAACCCCTTCCTTTAGACTTAGGTATTCTCCATTGGGGGAAGGCTCTGGCTGATGAGATGCTGTGCTCCTGAGGCGCTTAAGAACTTCACCAGCCCAGAGCTTTGTGTAGCTGCAGTGTTAATAGGGTACAGAAGAGAAGGCTTCTGTTCCCTCTGAGGGGTTGACCAGTGTTTTGTCTAGGCAAGCTGACCTGGACTACATGCACAACACTCCTTAGACTGCAGTTCTACTTAGACAAGTAGCTCCATAAAAATGGTATGTAATTAGTCTGTGTCAATGCATACAAACATAGGGGAGAATTAGGGTTGAATGTGAAACCTTAAATTTGTCATATCCTGATATTTGAGTGCTTAACCATGGGACCTTAATGCTTTTTTCTCTGTTTTGTGGGTGAGCACTAAGACCCTTCCCTTGATTTTTCAGAACTTCAAATTTGATAATTAGAAACTTCTTTGAATCTAATAGATAAGTTTCTGCTCTGATCTTACTTAAGGTAGAGTGGATATCTTGAGTTCTGTGAAAAGAGTCCATTCTGGAAGCAAAATAAAGAGGTGAGATCTGAACTGTGTCAACATTTTTAAATTTACAAGAACCATTTTTAGACAGAAAAATGTACTGCATTGTCCAGATTTGGATTAGTACATTTGCACTGATAGTTAAAGTATTTGTACAGTGGAAATTCTTAGAGGTTTGTTTTGGTATTAAGAGGAGCAGCCCTAAACTGTGGATTTATTGATATTCATCAGAATATTTCTTTTAAAAAATTGGTCTCTTTGTTACAGAGTCTTTACAGTCAATAGGCCAAATTCTCCAGCACGTTATATAGCCTTTTGCATCAGTCTACCAATGCCAAGGGTCAAAAAACCATACAGCTAGCATAATGAGCTATAAGACAGCCCTCAGCCAAGGGCGTGTGACCAAAGCACCTTAATTCTGTCATTCACTGGCTATCTGAACAGCCCATGGGCTTTGCTCTCACCTACACCAAGGTGAAGGGTATACTACATCAAACGCAGATCTAGCACTGGGATCAGGGAGCTGTTAATAGTTCTTGCTGACACCTCTCCTTAGCTTTGTCTGTCATCTATTAGGCATAGCTGAGAATCTGGCTCTAGTACCTGATATGAACTCCTACTGAAATCTCCCCGAGGAAAATTATGAACTTCTGTTAATGCCTTAATGGGTTGTTTACATCAATCCTAATTGCAAACACTTTGGATGCCACATGCACAGATAAACTCTTCATGTCTCAGTGATGTACAGTACCAAAGACAGACAAAATGGACTTGTTTGGGTGCAGATTCTGCCCCTGTGGGTGTATAGAGCACAATAAGTGGATCCGCTGCATGTGGAGCGGGAGAAGAATCGATGAGGGTTAGGAATGAGAGCAAATCGGACAGTGTGGTGTTGAGGCTAGTGATTGCGACTGCACTGAACTATTGGCTAGGCCCCAGTAAAGAGAGATGCAACAGTTACTGTGCTTACAGCAACCCGCAGGTGGTTCTAGCAAAAGCTATTTGTGCTCTGCAGTAAGTTAAATTCTGTAGCAAAATTCCTGTATTCAGTGACACTTTGTTGTGGTAAAGGAAATTTTGTGGTAGGTGTCTTAAAAGTAAAAAATGGAGGTTTTTATTTAAATATGAAAATGAATAGTAAAATCAGTAGCCTGTTTGTTTTAATATTATTTCTTAAGATTCCCTTCATTTTGACAGGTTTCAGAGTAGCAGCCGTGTTAGTCTGTATTCGCAAAAAGAAAAGGAGTACTTGTGGCACCTTAGAAACTAACAAATTTATTTGAGCATAAGCTTAAATGAGCTGTAGCTCACGAAAGCTTATGCTCAAATAAATTTGTTAGTCTCTAAGGTGCCACAAGTACTCCATTTTGAGTTATTGATATGCCAAAATATTTTTGCACTGACCACATAATTGTATTGTAGATGTTGTCTGGAGCAAAGCTGGAGATTTTGCCAGCTACTTAAGACACACTTGGGCCTTTTAGCACTTGGGTGGGTGTAGGAGACTGTCTGAGATTGTTCCAAGAACATTTGCAAATGTTTTTTTCTAAGTGGTCAGCAATGTGAAATATTTGTCATCTCTAGGTTTCAGAGCCATGTAAATGAATAGGAAAGTTCACATCTCAAAGTTGTTTCAGGCTATGCAAAAGCAGGCAGATATCACTACATCAGTTACACTTCATTGCATTTTCAAGTTCTTCACAACTGTGTTAGAATATTTATTAAAGATGTGTAATTGTAGGAAAAGTCATGGACTACATGGGGCCACAAAGCTGTTCTGCTCCTTGGTGAGAGGGGAAGATTCTCCCTTCCTATCACCTTGCAAACCTGCAGAACTCAGGCTTTGAGTGAGAGGGTTTGAGTCAGTATGACGTGACATGATACATCCTGCTCCTTTTAAAAATGGATATTGCATGGCAACTGTGTCTGCTACTAGAACACGTATACCTATTCCTGTAGTGTTTGATGTCAGTTAAATAACAATACACCCAGAAATTATTACATGTGATAACATCTCTAAGTTTCAGAGTAGCAGCCGTGTTAGTCTGTATTCGCAAAAAGAAAAGGAGAACTTGTGGCACCTTAGAGACTAAAATTTATTTGAGTATAAGTTTTCGTGAGCTACAGCTCACTTAATCGGATGCAGTCAGTGGAAAATACAGTGGGGAGATTTATATACATAGAGAACATGAAAAAATGGATGTTACCATACACACTGTAAGGAGAGTGATCACTTAAGGTGAGCTAACACCCATTATTTCATGTTCTCTATGTATATAAATCTCCCCACTGTATTTTCCACTGACTGCATCCGATTAAGTGAGCTGTAGCTCACGAAAACTTATACTCAAATAAATTTTAGTCTCTAAGGTGCCACAAGTATTCCTTTTCTTTTTGCGAATACAGACTAACACGGCTGCTACTCTGAAACCTGTCATTATGCAAGGCACTGAATTTAGCCGTATTGAGTGGAAATCTATTAACTTCATGAAAAAACTTGTACAGATACAGACAGACATCATCTTTTCCAAATGCAAACAGATGGACATCATACCAAAAGGGCCTGAAGGTAAAAAATCCATTACAATCTACATACCAAACAGACTATGCTGACAGCTTGTGCCACACGGTCTCAAAGAAACTGTGGAACCACCTGATCAACATCCTTTACAGCAAACAGGGAAAGATTAAGAATGAGCTCTCAAAACTGGAGATTCAAAAAACCACCCCTCCACACAAACTTTCTCATGGCTGGACTTTACAAAAACTAGACAAGCCATTTACAACACACACTTTGCTTCTCTATAAAAGAAAAAGGACTCTAAACTACTACATACCACAACAGTGGTTCCCTTAACCCACCCAGCAAGATTGTTAATCTATCCAACTATACTTTTAACCCAGCAGAAGACTCTGTCCTATCTTGGGGCCTCCTCTTCTTCCCCTCCACCCCCACAAACATGATACGGTTCTCTGGTGACCTAGAATCCTATTTTTGATGTCTCTGACTCAAGGAATATTTCCAACACCCCTCTGAACAACATACTAACCCACAGAGACCTTCCTACTAAGACTACAAAAAGAAGGATTCTGGGTGGACTCCTCCTGAAGGTCGAAACAACAGATTGGACTTCTACATAGAGTGCTTCTGCCGATGTGCATGGGCTGAAATTGTGGAAAAGCAGCATCACTTGCCCCATAATCTCAGCCGTGCAGAACACCATGCCATCCACAGCCTCAGAAATAACTGACATCATAATCAAAAAGGCTGACAAAGGAGGTGCTGTCGTCGTCATGAATGGGTCGGAATATGAACAAAAGGCTGCTAGGCAGCTCTCCAACACCACTTTCTACAAGCCATTACCCTCTGATCCCACTGAGGGTTACCAAAAGAAACTACACCATCTGCTCAAGAAACTCCCTGAAAAAGCACAGGAACAAATATGCACAGACGCAACCCTGGAACCCCAACCTGGGGTATTTTGTCTGCTATCCAAGATCCATAAATCTGGAAATCCTGAATGCCCCATCATCTTAGGCATTGGCACCCTGACAGCAGGATTGTCTGGCTATGTAGACTCCCTCCTCAGGCCTTACGCTACCAGCACTCCCAGCTATCTTCGGGACACCACTGACTTCCTGAGAAAACTACAATCCATCGGTGATCTTCCTGAAAACTCCATCCTGGCCACTATCGATGTAGAAGCCCTCTACACCAACATTCCACACAAAGATGGACTACAAGCTGTCAGGAACAGTATCCCCAATAATATAACGGCAAACCTGGTGGCTGAACTTTGACTTTGTCCTCACCCATAACTATTTCACATTTGGGGACAATGTATACCTTCAAATCAGCGGCACTGCTATGGGTACCCGCATGGCCCCATAGCATGCCAACATTTTTATGGCTGACTTAGAACAACACTTCCTCAGCTCTCGTCCCCTAATACCCCTACTCTACTTGCGCTACATTGATGACATAATCATCATCATCTGGACCCATGGAAAAGAAGCCCTTGAGGAATTCCGCCATGATTTCAACAATTTCCATCCCACCATCAACCTCAGCCTGGACCAGTCCACACAAGAGATCCACTTCCTGGACGCTACGGTGCTAATAAGCGATGGTCACATAAACACCACCCTATACTGGAAACTTACTGACTGCTGTGCCTACCTACATGCCTCTAGCTTTCATCCAGACCACACCGCACGATCCATTGTCTACAGTCAAGCTCTACGATACAACCACATTTGCTCCAACCCCTCAGACAGAGACAAACACCTACAAGATCGCTATCAAGCATTCTTAGAACTACACTACCCACCTGCTGAAGTGAAGAAACAGATTGACAGAGCCAGAAGAGTACCCAGAAGTCACCTACTACAGGACAGGCCCAACAAAGAAAACAACAGAACGCCACTTGCCATCACCTTCAGCCCCCAACTACAACCTCTCCAACACATCAGGGATCTACAACCTATCGTAAAGGACGACCCATCACTCTCACAGATCTTGGGAGACAGGCCAGTCCTTGGTTACAGACAGCCCCCCCAACCTGAAGCAAATACTCACCAGCATCCACACACCACACAACAGAACCACTAACCCAGGAACCTATCCTTGCAACAAAGCCCGTTGCCAACTTTGCCTATATATCTATTCAGGGCCTAATCACATCATAGGGTCTGATCACATCAGCCACACTATCAGAGGCTCGTTCACCTCGACATCTACCAATATGATGTATGCCATCATGTGCCAGCAATGCCCCTCTGCCATGTACATTGGTCAAACTGGACAGTCTCTACGTAAAAGATCAATGGACACAAATCAGATGTCAAGAATTATAACATTCAAAAACCAGTTGGAGAACACTTCAGTCTCTTTGGTCACTTGATTACAGACCTAAAAGTTGCAATTCAACAAAAAAAACTTCAAAAACAGACTCCAAACGAGAGACTGCTGAATTGCAATACATTTGCAAACTGGATACAATTAACTTAGTTTTACTTTTTGTAATGACCCATCCACTCCAGTCTCTATTCAAACCTATTTCCCCATGTTTATTCCCCCACACCCCCATTCCTCAGAGGTTCTTGTCAACAGCTGGAAATGGCCCACCTTGATTATCACTACAAAAGGTTCTCCTCCTCCCCCCTGCTCTCCTGCTGGTAATAGCTCACCTTAAGTGATCGCTCTCCTTACAGTGTGTATGGTAACACCCATTGTTTCATGTTCTCTATGTATATAAATCTCCCCACTGTATTTTCCACTGAATGCATCCAATGAAGTGAGCTGTAGCTTACGAAAGCTTATGCTCAAATAAATTTTAGTCTCTAAGGTGCCAAATGATCTCTCTAAATTGCATTTAGCATACACCTCACCTGAACTCTGCTCACTACCCCATTTCTAGTGGGACTACTACCAGTCCAAACTTTTGGCCACTGTTTGAAAAGGAAAACCCCCACTCTGCCAAAATAAAGCTTCCTTCTTTCATATGAATGCCTGAATCCTGCAATAAGCATTGCACACTAAATTCATTATGAGATTGGGCTCCAACTGCAGAATTTACTCCTAAATCTGCATATCTCTTGTGTTAATCCTATCAAATAGGGTCTGTTCTCCAAGTCCTCTCTCTTCAAAGGGCTCAGTTCAGTGCCATCTCCTTTATCACACCACATGCTAGCTTGTCTTCCTTTATGACTTCCCACCATTTCTTGGGCTAGCCTCTTTTTCCCTTGATCTGTTGGACTCGCATAGTTGTGAGGACTGCACTGTACATGGCCAAGCCATTTGAGCCTGCATGCCCTTATTTTTTTTAAATCTATCAGTGGTACTGTGAACATGTCTCTAACAACACATTTCTCACCAGGTTTTTCTTGCTTACACCACTCATCCATCTCAGATTTGCATTTATGTGGAACAGAGCTGTTGCTCAACCCTCAAGTGTCATACTTTAAAACTGGATGAACCACTGTTGTATAGACTTCTCTTTTAAGTTTATTGGTAACTTCCTATCTCTTTCCCTTTGACCCAGGAATTTTTTGTTCTAGCTCTAATTTTGTCCTTATTTCTCCCAAATCTGCCTTGGCCCTGGAAAACCCAAAGAGTTATCAGCCCACTTATTTCCTTTATCCACAGATTTGGATTGCTCCTATTATAGGAGCAAGATGGTTTAGAAACAATTAAATTTTTTAACTCAGCTTCATAAATCATTCTTGCACATAAAAAGCTTAGCTGTAGCCTTTGAGCATAGTCATGCAATTAATGTTCTACTGATAATGCCAAGAATTTAATTGTAATTGTGTAAGTCAAGAATTTTTTTTAAAATTGAGATTTTTGTAAATTAAAATATTGCAAATGTTTGTAAACATGTAATTTGTTTGAAAAAATAAGTGACATAACCAAAGTGCACCTACGCTATTATGTGTTTTGAACACTTGACAGTTTCCACTATTAAAATACTGTCTTAATATTTCCTCACAGAATGGGCTAAATGCTGCTCACTTTATTCCTGCTGTACTACCCAGCAGTGGGACTGTGTGTATAAAGTGAGCAGGATTTGGCCTAGTATGTAGATTTGCACTGGTTTAGTAGTACCCCAGCTTTCTATGACATCTGATCTTGAAAGCTGGAGAAATACATACCTTTCGCTGACACTATGAGAGCTAGGGCCTACAAGGTCCAAGTTCATGTGCTGATCAGAGCCCTGGGCACATGGGACCCTGGTAATGAGCCAGTGCTGAGAGAATGTGATCTGTCAACACTATGCTCAGCTGATGCGGCAACTCATGGGGTCGGACACCATCAAGTTGTCAAGCGACATCTACATGGAACACACAACCAGACAGCCGCAATACCAGGAGGGATGAGCTGGAGTGCCAATGAGAAGCAGTCAGGAAAGTAACAAATACTTTCCTCATGGACTGTGTTTTTCCTCTAAATGGACAAGTTCTCAATGTTCTCAATGGTAGCAGATGACAGAACGAGGAGTAATGGTCTCAAGTTGCAATGGGGGAGGTTTAGATTGGATATTAGGAAAAACTTTTTCACTAAGAGGGTGGTGAAACACTGGAATGCGTTACCTAGGGAGGTGGTAGAATCTCCTTCCTTAGAGGTTTTTAAGGTCAGGCTTGACAAAGCCCTGGCTAGGATGATTTAACTGGGACTTGGTCCTGCTTTGAGCAGGGGGTTTGGACTAGATGACCTTCTGGGGTCCCTTCCAACCCTGATATTCTATGATTCTATGACAACCTGTGCTAAATTCTCAATTACTGAGGGACTCATTGATATATTTCGCTTTCCACCACCAACTCTGTATAACTTCTTTTTCAGGAATAATTACTGAAATGCATAGATGCTAGATATCTAAACTGTATTCTTAAATTCATTCACCTCAATTTGGGTTATTGCTGATTATGCACTATATGTATCTTACGACTTTAAAAACAAACTTTGTATTTGTGGATGATCCAAGCACTATACCCAGATGTACAGACACTCCTTTCTCAACCACTACCCTCTTTGTTGCTGAACCCATGCTGCCCTGATTTTGGACTATACTAAAATAGCATGTGGATAACACCATCTCAAACATTAGAAATCTATCTTAATAGGCTTACTTGGTCCTGCTAGAGGGCAGGGGGCTGTACTTGATGACTGACTTCTTGAGATCCCTTCCACCCCTACATTTTTGTGATGCTCTCTTCTTTTTCTCGCTGGCTTTGAATAAAGAGCAATTGCTTACCTTGTAAAGTAACTGGTTCTGCAAAATATTTTTGCCTGTGTGGAACCCTACGGCTAGGGGCTTTTGACCAAAAAGTTATAGAATAACTTTTTCCTTCTTCCTTTTACTAAACATTTTACAACCAACTAAAACTAGCTAAGGCTGGAGAGCTGCTGTCCATGTTTATAGCCAGCTGTACTTGCATGCAATCAGGTTACTTGCAACCCTCAGCCTTTCTACCTTATCTGACCTAGTTTACTAACTTCATAGGTTGCCTTCTGCTGTGAGGCTTAACATCATGGAAGAGATGGTATAGCTTTTCTATTTGAAAGTCTATTACAGCAGGAGTCTCAAACTCGCAGCCCACAAACCTCCCCTATGTGGCTCGCAGGGCTCCAGCAGTTTTGGGGCTGGTTCTCTATCTTAGACCCACCTGCTGCCCCCAGGTGCTCCCCCACCAGTGCAGCAGAGCTGAGCAATGTCTACCTGTGTATTCAAGTGGCTACTAGCCCCTCTCTGTGCTGTGGGGTAGGGCTGTGCCTACCTGCCCCAAGTACTCCTGAGGGCAGTGTCTGTGCGCACCACCCTCCCCACACCCCTAAACTCCCTCAGAACCTGCATCCCCTTCCACCCCCAAACTCCAAACTAGAGCCTGCACCTCAGACCCCCTCCCCCACCCAAACTCCCTCCCAAAGTTTTGGGGGCAGGTTCTGGGCAGCATGAGTGACATTATTGGCCTGCTGGGTAGATTTGAGGACTGGGACTGGCCCTAAGGTAAACTGAGTGTGAAACCCCTGCCTTAGAGGGATAGAGCATCACCTATCCCTCACTGACCTTTGGGATGCACACCTGATGATGGGACTGTAAGTTTAAGCATAATCATAGGTATGGACTTCCTCTGTCCCAGTACACTTCTGGATTAAAAAGGGGAACATTGCTGCTCCCTGAGCCTCATCTCCAGCTGTTCTAAACTTCCTTGTTCCTGTAGGCCTGAGAGATAACTCTTAAGCTGCAATAAGAACAAGAGGTGCTGTTTTGCATCAGTCTCCCCCCCCCCCCCCCTCAGGTTTAGCCATCTTTTAACTATGCTGAAGAGATGGCACTATTTCAACAGTACAATGCCCAGCTTGTATGTTAAGCTATGTCTACCCCCCCTTATTCCTTTTAGAAAGGATAGTGTAAAAGCATGGGGGAAAATCCCCATGAAAGAAGCCAATTAGGAGCACTTCAATAGCCAGCTTTCTTGTATAGGCAGTTAGCCCTGCTTCATCATCTGAGGAACATAAAGGACCTCCACCAAATCTACAACAGTGGCCGGGCCTACTTCTCAGAGAAATCTGATTACTTCACATCAGCCTCCAGTGTGTAGATATTTCAGATTTAACATTGAAGCTATTGGCATATTGTGAAAGTGTTGCTACTATAAAGGCTTGTAAGTCATTTCCCAGGCCTGAGGAGGAGCCCTGTGTGGCCTGAAAGCTTGTCTGTCACCAACAGACAATGACTCAATAAAAAAAAAACTAGCTCCCCCACCTTGTCTGTCTTAAGATATTAAACTGAGTACAAATAAATACATCTTCAAGTAATTCAACTTCAGATAAGCAGTTCTAGTTCAGTATCAGATGGTAGTGACCCACTTACTGAAAATAGGCCACGTAGATGGTAATGAGTTGATCTCACTCCATTCTACCACGACACCATTTGCTACCACAATGTAACAGAATGCACTTACCTTTGGCAGTTGAACCTTTTAAATAAGTTAGGTCACAGTGCAACAAGTTGTATGAAAAAGCTCTTTTCAGTAGATTTCTATAAGAGCTATCCACCGTGTTTCAAAAGCAGAAGCTAGGAATGAGGCAAGGAGATGCACAACTTCAGCTATTTTACATGTAAGCACCTAATTTTCAACAGGTCTCTGTCACTGCATATTCAATAGTTATAGCTAGTGCCCTGTGTAAATCAAGAATTTTTTTAAAATCACATTCATGACTAAAGGGTAAGGTATTGAATTTGCACTGAAGGAATTTTACTAGTAAATTTAATCACTTTCAAGGAACAAATATTAAATAGGGATAGTTGGGGGAATATTTTCACGATTCCCATATGATTACAGAGGGCCTTAGTTTATCCAAACCTAGAACTAGATACATCCAACTTTTCTACTTATGATTGAGGGAAACTTACTTGCTTTATCCTAAATGGCTCTCCCCCTCAATAAAAAGATGCCAGAAAGCCCATCTAATGGAGCCGTGCAATTTAGTTCAGTACTATGCTACTACTACTTTAAGTATGAGTAAGGCATTGAGTGAACAAATGAAGTTCACTTCAGTCTAAAACGGGTTTGCAAACTACATTGCACTGTGACCCCCCTTCTGGCAACAAAAATGATTACCCAGCCCCAGGAGTGGGGACTGAAGACTTAGCCTGCCCAAGCCCCACCACCGCAGGGGAAGGAGAAAGCCTCAGCCCCCCTGCCCTGGCCTAGGAGGCCAAAGCCAAAGAGCTTCAGTTCCAGGCAGGGGTCCTGTAACCTGAGCCTCGCTGCCCAGGGCTGAAGCCCTCAGGCTTGAACTTCAGCCCCTAGCAGTGGGGCTCAGGCTTCAGTTCTGGCCCTGGGCCCCAGCAAGTCTAAACCAGCCCTGGTGACCCCATTAAATGGAGTTACGACCCACTTTGGGGTCCTGACCCACAGTTTGAGAACTGCTAGTCTAGAATATTCAGGATCAAGCAAAGCACCTTTCCCTTTTTCCAATATCTAATTAGCATACCTTTTCCTCACCCAGACCACTTTGGTTGCAACTACTCAGCACTTATGGTTTGACCCCACCACACCCTCAAAAAGTCTAGAGCACGAATCTCAGAGGGGCTGGGACTCAAGCAGGCTGCTGTCCCTTCATATTTAAGAGAGATTCAGCTGTGGTTTTTCATATCATAGGGCCTGCTCTATGATAAGGAAAAAGTTGAGGGGAGGAGGGGAAAAGGTTAATACTTTTGCAAGTGTAGCTACGCTGAACAAGAAACTTCCATTTTAATTCTCTCAGCTGTTTTGTAGACCTCTTAAGCTAATTTGACACACACACACTTCCTAGCAAAATAAACTCCATTCTATTGTCTCCCACAATAACACATTTATTACAAACACATTACTAGCAAAAACAGGTGACAAAAACTTTCAATAACCAAGAGCACATTTGACAAATTAGAGGGAGGCATTTAAGGACAAGCAGTTAAAATTTGGAAGAGCATGGTGGCTGAGAATTATGAAATACCTTTTTCTTCATTATACATCATGTAAGTTAGTGTCTTCAAACACTACAGTTTCAAATATCTTACATGTCACAAATGCACAAAAACATTAACAAGCTGTGGTTGGGTTGTGTGACAGTACTTTGACAAGTATGAGTCTTATATGTTTGCTTTCATCTGAAGGGGTATTTGGATGCCAAATAACTCCCTATAATGCTGAGTGCTATCTTCAGTGAAAAAGAAACTGCCAAATTTTGAATAGATGTAGGCTATTATCCACTATTCAGCAACAAAACTACTTGTATTTTCTTTTCTGAACAGACTCAGGAAAATGAGACCCATACACAATTTGACTTAATGCCTTTTAATATTCTGACATGTTTTGGGTATTAAATATATTAAAACCAGACAGTTTAACATAACTAGTACTCTGCCCCATTTATTTTTGTGTCCTGTCCATATGGAAAATGAAACTTTAGTAATGTTTGAAGGTAATTTAACTAACAAGACAAATTGGTTTGTAAATATACAGATATGAAGATTTATCAGTAAATGTGAAACTTGCTAGACATTAGTGCCAAGGATCAACAAAATGAAGAGTTGAGTTGCCCATTCTTATGGACATACAGATCAGACACCAACCAACCTATGCAGTTGTGCTTTTGACATGAAAAACAAGGAAGCCAAATTTGTAACTTTTAGCCTCCATACCTATAACTTAGTATTTTGTTGTGGGATTTTTTTTTGTAGTATATACTTGAAAGTCAATTTAGAATAGGTTGTAACCAAAACCAAACTAATCTTATTCCTTTTAACAAGTATATCTTTAATCTAAGATTCAATTATACCATGTTTACAGAGAACTGAATCAGTGTTCAGAGAAGTTACAGTACAACCACCTTTAATAAACCAATAGAACATCTTAAACCAAATGCATTCTTGAATATGCAATATATCCTTAGGAGTAGCTAGTATAAAAAGTATCAACATCAGTGGTTTGAATATAAAAATTTATTTAAAGTCAAGAGTATGCAACAAATAAAACCTACAGAAAACAGATTTTCCCATCACAATCTGTTGCTTACCAAATAATATTGTGAAAACACATTCCTTCAGTCATTATAAAGTTCTTAAAATACAAAAGAAATTAAATTTTGTAAGAAAGTCTAGTAGACCAGATACTGTTTCTTCCAGGATATTTTGTAGAAGCAAGGTCACTCTTCAATACATTCCACGCCATCCACCTCCACCCATACTGCCTTGCCCATAGTATCCACCACTATTTCCACTGCCACGACCTGCAAGATAAGTGATTAAACAGTTACCAGTTTCAGAAGTAGTTCTCCATTTGATCCACTGAGACCTGCTTAGTCAGAGGATATGGACCCCTTATTTTTAAACTGTTAAATTGAATTGAAAAGCAGCTGAAAAATGTTCCTTTTCCTCAATATTTCTTTCTGTATGAAAAGAATTGCCACAGTTGCCAGAAAAATTTGATTCATTCACCAGTGGGAGCAAAGGTGGCCTATAATAAAGACATTACCCCTAGTTAAAAAACAAACAAAAAAAATTTCAAGTTTTAAAAATGTTTCAATTCTAAAATTTCAAGTTTCACTTTAAAACTGCACAAAAACTTTCAAAGTGACAGTAGAACTCATGTAGCTAATTCATGTCATTAAAAACAAAACCACTACTTACCATATCCACCCAAGCCATCAGGAGTACCATATCCTCCGCTGTAATTGCTACCCATTCCCATTCTGCCAACAGAGCCATAACCTCCTTGATCTGGAAGGTAAAACGTGCAATGTTATAATGAGATCAAGTTTCTATTTGCTAATGAACTAAAATTTGAAGCCATACATACCCATTCCATCTCTGCCATAGCCTCCCATTCCAGAGCCTCCTCCAGCAGTTGAATTCAGAAACAGTTCAATATATCTATGTTCTTTAAGAAATAAAAAAAAAACAAAAAAAAAACCACCCTACTCAGTATTTTAGGTCAGAGAGTCAGTGTTAAATTAGTTCCTAGTAGATAACTATCCATATTCATTATGACTACTGTCACAATTTGCACCCTTATTGGTAGTCTCAAAAAGACAATGACTTAAATGGACAATGAAACCTCTTACTCTGCATGTGGTCAACCCATACCAGACTTGATATACACAGGCAAGGCGGCATATGCTGCACATGCTCTGGAGGTAGACAGGTTTCAGATTTTTAATGTTATTTTTCACAAGCTATTAACGTGAAATCAAGCCATTAAGGAAACCAACAGGAAAATCAAGCCACACCACAATGCAGTCTAGGTGCAAGCTCAGATCTTTCTGGATTTGCAGATGTAGAGTGTCTAAAGGCAAGAGCCTGCCTCCACTCTCTACTTCCACTATGCCTCAGACTAGTAGGCTCTATTCGTGTGCATAACACCTTAAGAACAGCTTCTCCTTCCTACTGCCAATAAAACATGTATTTCATAGAGAAAGCAGAAGGCAGGGGGAAGAAAGAAGTGAGCTGAGAGCATGCTGTCAATTTCATCTTAAGTTTTACAACACCCACTGACAGCTCTCATCTAGTAGATGCACAAAAGACCTAGGAATCTAATCAGGGCTGGTCATTGAATGGTTCAAGTTCACAGTGGTAATACTTACGCATGTTATTTTTATCCTTAGACATGGCAGCCACTGCATCTTCATGTGTTACAAACTCCACATCTGCTTCTCCTGTTGCTCTTCCATCTGCCCCAATATCAATGTGAACTCTTATAGGATTCAGTGGTGAAAAAAACTAAAAAAGATTTACAAATTAACAATGTTCATTCACAAATATCAAAATAATGATCAAGCATTGTATTAAACAGCTTTAGCAACATTTAAATTACGATTTTAAAGAGCTCATTATGATAAGTGACAGTTTAAAAGAAAACGTTTGGAATTACCAAATATTTTTTGTTCTAATTTGCTCAATCAGTCCAATGTTTCTTATTCCTAGAGTATGAACAGATTAGTTCTCCTTCTAGACATGACTATATTCTCTATGAATACTACCTCATCTTATAATAGTAAGATTTATCCAAGGACCTCACTTTACAAAATTTAGCCATCTTACAGGTAAATTCTTAAGTATTATCCCATTTATCAAACCAGTAGACTAGATACAGAAAGATAAGTAATTTGTTAAAGGAAACAAAACAGGCCAATAGAGCCAAAAATAGAACTCTGGACTCATGGATCTTGTCCTTTGCACTTGACATTTCCCACAATTGGTATAATTAGTATAACAATACTTTGAAGTTAAATATTGTAGAACAGTAGCTGAAACAAATTTAATAAGCTAAAGGGTACTTGAATGTGTGAATTGGTAGAACTGTGACCTCTTTAGGTTTATATTCTCTGTAAGCAGCAGTTAAAGAGCAACATGGTCAGTCTGATAGTAAGTCTGATAAGACAGTGGCATTCCATCCACAGGAGAACAACATTTGAGAGAAAACAAAAGCTTCAATTAGGCAAATGCTTTCAGAATTGAAAGCTTTTAAGTAGCACAAAGATAACTTGTAAAAATGTTAGTGCACTGTTAAAGCTCCTAACCTGCAAACACTTAAGCATGCGTTTGCAGAACTGGGGCATAAGGAGATACCTGGGTAAGGTGCGTATCCGGGAAATTGAGAAGTACACTAAGCCGAATCATGGTTGTTGCCTGTGCCACATGAAAGCCAAAGTACCGAATAAGTAATGAAAGGTGTTTTGGACCAGTGGCACTCCCACCTCAGCAAAACCACTAGTCCATAGGTTCAGTAACAAGTTTAGCATCACACATCAAGCAAACTACCAGTCCTACGTAAGTGTGCTCTGCACCAAAGCTTTATAGTCAAGTTCTTTACCATAAAAAGATCTAATGACAGGAAGCTGAAATTATGTTTTCATTTTGAATTTGAGACATGTTTTTTCCCCCCAAATCAGAACTGGAACAATTTAACAATAGATATAATAGATCAGTCAGTCACTTGGAGTCTTTAAATCAAGCTTGCATATCTTTTGAAAAAATATTTTGTATTTCAAACCACAAGTTATAGGGCTTGATACAGAAATTACTCTAGGGCAGTTATGCAAGAGATCATCTTATAGATGATATGGGCTGCCTCTAGCCTTAAAACTGCAATTTCTTCAAATTTGACAAACTAACATCACCTGCTAGAAAAAAAAATTGCTTTGCATCACCTAAATACAGGCTAGAAATCCCACCTTTTGAAAGGCTAGAAGCAATTAGCTTAATCTATTTGAGAGAGAATTGCTGTTGGATAACAAGTCTAGTGTGGAGAGAAGCCAGAGGGTAATCAGAGAGTGGTACCATTTAAGCTGAAGTAGAACCTAAATAGTTTTGCATTTATGGCCAAAAAAAATTAGTAACTACCCACCTGCTGGTTTGGAAATCTGACATCAGAAACATCACAAGGCCGCCCCCCCCAAATTTTTAAGAACTGTTCATTTTTAATTATTTCTGCTGTCTCACAATGTGCTAGTAACATTCTAATAATTTTGAAAAGTTAGATTTAATTAGGAGCTCTCAAATCAAGAATTCTTTCTACAACTAAATCTCAACCAATGGGACTGGAAACAGAGGGCTAAGCCATAAACCTGGTAATTTTTCCTCAGACTTCTAGTGAAAAGAACAACTGTGTATGTTAGGATGGGATTTTCAAAAGCATTTAAGGGAGTTAGGCACCCAACTTTCACTAAGAGTGAGTGAGTGATGGGTGCTTATCTCCAATACCTCTGAAAAGCCCAACCTTAAATTGTGAGTCCAGTGTTGTGTTGCTGCAGATACAAGCAATTGTTTCCACTTCAAGAGAAGCTACAAACAGATTCAACAGGATTAATTGCTGACTCTTAGAACAAAAACATGGAGAACAATGAAGAAGAATAGCTATGTCTAGGAGAGACAGCAACATGAAAAGCTACAGCACAACAGCAGGAGAAACTTTTTCTTATCATACTTACATTAGCAATATCATTCTCTGTAGCTCGAAAAGGCAATCCTCTCATATGAACAAAATGACCACCATGGAAACCTGAACTTGCATCTCCAGCTCCACCATAGCCATGTCCTCCCATACCTGTAAAAGAGTACACTTGAGAACCCCATGAAAGGCTGGAAAGACTCAATTACTTCCATTGGTTCCTATTTTCAAAGCATACACAACATGTAACTGCTACTCTTGACTGGGACAAAGCACACACATATCCCAAACCTTGGTAACAAAAGCATTTTAACCCCAACACTCATACATGCCAGATATTTTTACTTTAATTGACAATCTGGTGGTTACTTCTCATATGAAGGAGACCAATATCTGTTCTTTGAGAATACCCTTTAAAAGAGCACATTACGTATAAAATTTTTAATTCTTGATTTTACCTCTCCCATCTCTCATTCTGTCATCATAGCCATCATTTCCATAGCCATAGTTATTATAGCCACCATAATCATCAAAGCCACCATATCCTGTACAATTTAAGAAGAAAAGTGTGTGAATGTGCTATAATTACAAAATTATAATATATGAACAACAACATTTTTGCAACCTTTTGGTAACTCGCGTTATGTGCTGATGATAGTAGGATTTCTCAGCATCAAGTGTAAATGAAAAATTTACTGCATCAATTAAATAATAAATTTCCTGATGTGTTCTCATGCCATTCCTTTACCTTTATAAACTCGTCACCATTTTCAACAAGTCCCATTTGGTAATGACACCACAGATAACAATCCAGATTTCAAAAAGACTCTCCAGACTTAGTAGGTACTGAAATTACTGCCATTTCTCTATTTCTTGACTAAAGTGTCAGAAACATGAAGAAACTGACAACAGAACCTTTGCTCATTAGATACACATACCACCGTCATATCCACCACCTCCTCGACGCATTCTGTCATACATACTTCCACGCCCAGCTCCATAATAACCCCCTCTTCCTCCTAATGGTCTATCATATGGTCCCGGTCGTTGTTGTCCCATCATTCTTCTTGGTGGGTCATAGAATCCTCTGATTTCACTCTTACTACTTTTGAAGATTTCAATGTACCTAAGTAAGAGAGGATTTTCAAGGCACAAATAAGAATACACGCATAAGCTCTTTGAAAGTTACAACAGATATTTAAATAATTTTGTACAGTCATTTCTATAACTAGATGCAAAATCCAATAAAAAAGTGACTAGAGATACCATACAACTTAAGTTTCACCTAAAGCCTTAAGATTCTTAAGTGTATCAAAAGAAAATTTTACATTGGTAAAATTTACTACTTGAAAATTCTAATTGTAAAAATTAAATTCAAAAAAGTCTCTGAAACTTGTTCCCCCAATATGAAATAATACAGTTGAAAAATGGCTGACTATAGATTTATCATAGAATACCCTATACAAAAAGACAAAATTCTGATTTTAGCAAACTACATAGTATTACTATCTTCCCCCACCCCACAAATCTATTTTATTTTCCAAGTTAAACTTAGGATCATAATTATAAATTCTTTAAAATAGCCAGTTAAAATATTATGGTCCCCACCCCCCAAAAAAGCATTACTGACCCACAACCCCCAAAAATAAAGATTTAACACCATCCCAAACTCTCCATCCCCACCTGTGCCCTATTCTTTCCTTGTGTTTCCCCAGAGCATTTTCTGCTATCTCCTTTGAAGCAAACTGCACGAAGGCCTCCCCTGTGCTTCTCCCCTGGTAGTCCAGCGTCAATGTTATCCCATTTGGCACGATTTCCAACCCTTTAACCCAAGGACAAATAACCCCATCAAGGGGAACAGTGTTAAAGGCTGAAACATTCCCATCTGTAGCAAATACTTAAAGCAAATCTAAACAACAAAAAAATAGCTTAGTTTCCCCCGTCACCCAACAAGACAAGCCAATGATTTTTCATTAAAAATTAATGGTTTAGCCATATTTGTTCTAGTAGTGTTTTTTGTTTATGCTATACAGGAATAAGTCCGCCCACATTATATGAAGATATTATAACTACCAGTCAAATATTTTAACTGTGCTCCAAATTCTAATAAACAGAGTAAGTTATTTCAATATGCATGATACATTTACTACCTTGACTAAAAGTTAGATATATTCTAGTCTTTACTGAATCTAAATTTATTTGTACTTTAATTAGAAGAGCATAATTCACAGTTTGGAAAAACAATCTAAGTTTAAAACAAGACTCCCCCTCCCATCCAAAAAAGTGGGTATTAAAAGTTAAACTATGTGAAACACGGATGTGAGAGAAACGTAAAAACAAAGTCACTGTATTTTGACTATACTAGAAATACCTTGGAAGAACTGAACAATCTCCTCTTTGCTGCAACCAAATGGCAGTCCACGAAGTCGTACTGTTCCATCACTAGATGTATCATTTGGACCATTGTGTTTCCCAGTCCAGTCCATCTTGCTACTTAAGTCAACACACTACAAAAAACAAGGAGGAAAAGTCAGTGTTTTAGAATCATAAGGCACTGCTACCCCCCTCCTCCCAAAACCCTACTCCACACACATTTAATTTTACCTCAGTTACAAGCTAATATGATGCATCATATGCTCTATTACTGTTACCTTCTGGTGTTGTACTACAATATGCAAGATACATCCAGAAGGGTGTCAAATATGACAGAGTACTGTACTGCCTCAGATTTAGTTGAACAAAGAAGATAAAACTCAGTACACAATCCCTCTACAGTCTGACAGTGTCTCTCACATGCATTCATATCTTCACTTGCCTCGTGGGGGGGAGGGGGGAGGAGAAGAGTGGTTTGAGATTCTACAAAAAAAAAAAAAAATCCCCCTTAACTCTTGACAATATTAAATTAAGAATCATGTCCCATTTTTAATTTGGTCTGCTGTATGGGCCTTTTTGAAGACATGAGAATAACTTTACTAAAGATCAGAATGCTTTAAGTTAAAAACCTGAAAAGACAATTAAAAAAGAATACAGAAAACAAAGACTATCTGAGAGTCAGGGGTAGGTACAGAACAAGAATATAAGTTAAAGCTGAGTGGTAACTTGGGTCCCCAGTAATGGTACTTTTTTCATCTCATTAATATTATTGTACGATTCAAATTTGACCAAGATAATGATTCAAATTTGACAAACGAGATTATTACTGTTACTACCAGAACACATCAAGAATAGCTGCTTATAAATTAGAGAGACTTTTGTACGAAGTAAGCACCAAAAATACAATATTTAGGTTTAAAGCAAATTATGCTACTGTGCCAACAAAAGACATGATTTTTTATTACTATTATACTACAACTACTAATATTAGCACTTACATAAATCAATTTTGTCTTCCAAGCGCAGTGTATCTGTTAATGGATTAATTCCCACAACACCCTTGTGAGGCAGAAAATATTATCCCGACAGAGGAAGTCTTTGGGGAGGAAGCTGCAGGAACCCGGGCAAGGGGGACGACTAATCCGCTCTGAATGCGACAGATCCCTCCACAGAGCGGGAGACTCAGTCAATCCGCGCCTCGGCTCGCACTAATCCCATGGGGCTCTCACAATAGGCCGCGAGGCTGGGCACGGGGATGACAATGGCGAGACCCCGCACGCGTTACACCGCGGCCCCGCCTCTTCATCAGCAATGCCGAGACGTCTCTCGCCCTTGCCGCCCGCCTTTGTGGTCGCCGCTGCCGCTCAGCCAGGCCGCAATACTAACTACCGCCAAGTGCGCGCCTCTCCCGCCCGCTCCCAGGCGCCATTTACCGCAGCTACTCAGCCACCCCCACCTCCCGAGCTCCTATTCCCCCCCACAGGGGACCCCTCAGGCACCTACTCCCATCTCCCCAGGGACCTCGCAGCCTCCAGCCACACCCGCTCAACGGCTGCCCCGCCGTGCAGTCGGGCTCCCGCAGCCACTGCCGCGTTCAACGCCGCCACTCAAAATGGCGGCCGCGCGAAGAGTCGCCGCCGCACGGCCCCTACCGAGAGGGTTCTCGCGGCCTTCAGCGCCCTCAACACCCCTGCCCGCCCCCCTGCTCGGGGGCGGAGATGTCTGTCCGCCCCCAGGGCCCGAACTGCGGCAGCCACCTCCTCCGGGTACACCGGGCGGGCTGGGCTGCGGCTAGCTCGGGCCCTTCTCCCCGTACTCACCGGGAGATCCTCACACTCTCCTCGATGTGCGGCGACGGTAGGCTCTATGGTGGGGGTCGGGGGGGGGGGGGCGAAGAAACCTCCGCCTCCTCTCTTCTCAGCGGCGGGCGCGTTGCCTGCTTGGCAAACTACGCAGCGACGGCAGAAGCAAGCAGGTAGGATGGCGTCGCGGGCACACAAGTATCGCGATAGCCACGCTGCGCACAGAGCCCCAGCTAGGCTTACGTCCAAGGTACTGGGAATGGCGCATGCGCGCCTAAGTCAAGATGACGAAAAGCGCATGCACAAGTGAAAGGTACTTGCTCGACAATAACTCCCGAGTGGCTAGTAGGTGCAAGGGCGCATGCGTTACAAAACAGTGGGCGTAAGCGCGCATGCGTACGGTCTTCGTTCTAAGACCTCGACTGCCAATAGCATGTCTCCTTAATAGCGCATAGGCAACGCCAAGTGCTGCTGACACGTCCCGCTAGATTCCAGAACAGAGGGAAGGGGGGTGGGGCATGCGAAGTTGTTGGGTAGGTCTATTGTGCCTTTGTAACGGAACGAGATAGCTCCGCCCTGAGGCGCGAAATCCCCTGTTCCCGCCCCACAGGCGGCAGCTTCCCTCTCACCTTCAATGCCGTAACCCCCCTCCCCCGCTCTGCCCACCGCGCAGGCCCGCACCTTTCCCCCTCCGCCTGCTGCCTCCCTGTTCACGGGCTGGCCCCTCACCTCGCAGGCCGCAGTCTGTCGTTCAACTGCCGGGGGGGGGGGAGGAAAGCCCGGCTATGCGCAGTGCTTATTGTAGCCGCGGAATACGCTGCGCGCCTAGGAGAACGGGGGTGGTTTGGGGTGTTTGCTTTGGGGACAATCGATGGTCATGTCAGGGCATGTTCAGGATAAAGAAGGGGAGCGCGTTTTCTAGCCGTTTGCCTTGTGAGCGGGTGGGAAGACAGAAAGTCTTGAGACCTTTGTAATTATTGTGTAGCTTGGGGCTTTTCCAGCTGGCCACAAACATCACCCTCAACCACTCGCGTGCTCTGCTGTCTGTAGCATTATTAAGGAGTCGGCTCAGTGAGCTGTAGCTCACGAAAGCTTATGCTCTAATAAATTCGTTCGTCTCTAAGGTGCCACAAGTCCTCCTTTTCTTTTTAAGGAGTAGGCTGAGAGCATTGGCCAGGCTTATACTCCACCAGAGAGCCTAGTCAAGCCAAAGCTGTAATTCTTTTCTCTTTCATTCGCTTTAGCGTTGTCCTAAAAGTGTACTCTCCCCTGTCAGGTCTGGAGCAACTCAATAAAAGTCATAGAATCATAGAAGATTAGGGTTGGAAGAGATCTCAGGAGGTCATCTTAAGACCAACCCCCTGCTCAAAGCAGGACCAAGACCAACTAAATCAGGGGTGGCCAACCTGAGCCTGAGAAGGAGCCAGAATTTACCAATATACATTGCCAAAGAGCCACAGTAATATGTCAGCAGTTCCCCCATCCAGCCTTTAGCACCTGCCCGCAGGCCCACCAATCAGCATCTCCCGCTCCTTCCCCATGCCTCCTGACTGCCACGATCAGCAGTTTTCTGTGCGCAGTAAGCTCTGGGGGTGGGAGGCCTGAGGGAATTGTAGGCTCCGGGGAAGGAGCAGGGACCATAGGGAAAGGGGTGGAGTGGGGGCTAGACCTGGGGCAGAGCAGGGATTGAACAGTGAGCACCCCATAGCACATTGGAAACTTAGCATTTGTAGCTCCAGCCCCGGAGTCAGTGCCTATACCAAGAGCCGCATAATAACCTCTGAAGGTTGGCTCCGGAGCCATGGGTTGGCCACCCCTGAACTAAATCATCACAGCCAGGGCTTTGTCAAGTCGGGCCTAAAAAACCTCTAAGGATGGAGATTCCACCATTAGGGGTGGTCAGGGGTGTGGATAGGGGTCAGGGCAGTCAGAGGGCGGGGAACAGGAATTGAATGGGAGCAGGGGTCCCGGGGAGGCAGTCAGGAAGGAGAGGAAGGGTTGGTCAGGGTGGCGGGGGGCAGTCAGGGGACAGGGAGCTGGTGGTGTGGATGGGGCAGGGGTCCCGGTGGGGTGCAGTCAGGAAGGAGGGGGGGTTGAATGGGGTGGTGGGGGAAGTTAGGGACGAGAGGTCTGGGGGCAGACAGGGAGAAGGGGTGGTTGGATGGGGCAGGGGTCCCGGGCAGTGATGTCCCTACGCCCCCCCTGAATTTCCCCAACACTCGCCCAGTTTTGTGAACTAGTTACATGCCAATTTAGTGACTGTTTGGAAATTTGAATTGAAATTGAAACATTAATACACACTTGAAAAGCATATAAAGTGTATGATAAAATACACGTATCTGAAAAAGTATAATAGATTTGAAAAGTGTGAACATAGACTAGTTTACTTATACAGCTGTTGTTTTTTATGACAGTATCAGTGCATTCATTTCCGTGATGTTGGCCAACCTAATAATTTCAAATTATGATTTGTAAGCAAAGTCTAAATGAGCTCTCCCTGACAGCTAGTGATGAGCTGGGGGGAAAGGCTTCAGGACCAGATTGTATTTACATTCACACCTAATCTACCTCGGTATCTAGCAAACAGAGATGTGTTGCCCAAATGATAGATTTTGGCTTGGGTTGAGTTACAAATCACTTGAATGCGGGGGAAGGGGAAGAGGGGGTAATGAAATGTTGTTGTTCTTATTGTATGAGTAAAGGGCAGTAGAACTGTACTTAGCCTGTGTTGATTGACGGCATCAAGAGAGAGGGTGGGGACAGGTGTTTTGCTTGATGGTCTGTCTGAGTTACAAGTCCGATTTGACCTGTCCCTCTCCACTGTTTAAAGACAGAGCTGATTAGGCTTCACAGAGAGTCTTTTGTTCTGTTAAGTGACCACCACAGCTGAAATCACTGATAATCAGGTCTAAGTGCTTAGACCTGCTGTGGGACAGCGTTTCTGTGGAAGAGATGATTCAGCTTGCACTAGCAGTAAGGTTACCCCACTGAGATCTCAGCTGAAATCACTGAGAGCTGGTGGAATCTCAGGAGACCAACTCCTAGAGGTCACAGTGGTAGCAGAAGGTGACTGCGCAGGGCTATTTGCAACAGAGCAGTGGAGTGAATGGTGGTACAACGAACAACTGGACAGAGCAAACAGTGAGCGGCTGGAGGAACGAGCAAGGTGTCTTTTTACCCCCGATCTCTGAGTCTCCACTGACCAAGGACAACACTGGTGAGTGGGGTGTAGTGGAGTGAAAAGTGAGGGGATGTTAAATAAATGTTTGTTAGACTATATTTTTGTGACTTTTTGCTCCAGAATGCTAGATTTGTGACTGGGAATGGGAACTTGTATACATATATTTCCTATGCTTCAGAGTAGCAGTCGTGTTAGTCTGTATTCGCAAAAAGAAAAGGAGTGGTGTTATTTCCTAGTAGGCCAAGATTTTTAAAGTGCATTATTTGCCAAGATTGTTGTCTCACATTGTTGCTATCTTGAGAGGCCATTATGTTGGGGAGTATCTGTACTAAAATTATTTATTATTAACTTTTATGTAAGAATGGTCATACTGGGTCAGCCCAATGGTTTATATAGCCCAGTATCCTGTCTTCTGACAGTGGTCAAGGCCAGGTGCTTCAGAGAGAACAGAACAGGTAATCATCAAGTGATCCATTCCCTGTCACCCATTCCCAGCTTCTGGCAAACAGGTTAGGGACACTCAGAGCATGGTGTTGCATCCCTCCCCGTCCTGGCTAATAGCCATTGATGGACCTATTCTCCAGGAATTTATTTAGTTCTTTTTTTAATCCTGTTATAGTTTTGGTCTTCATGGCATCCCCTGGCAAAGAGTTCCATGGGTTGACTTTGTTATTGGGAGAAGTACTTCCTTTTGTGTTGTTTTTTTTTTTTTTTTAAAACCTGCTACCTATTAATTTCATTGGGTGACTGTTAGTTCCTGTGTTATGTGAAGGATTAAATAACGTTTCCTTATTCACTTTCTTCACACCAGTCAAGATTTTATAGACCTCGATCATATCTCCCCTTAGTCATCTCTTTTTTCTAAGATGAAATTCCCAGTCATTTTAATCTCTCCTTCTGTTTCATACCCCTAATCATTTTAGTTGCCCATCTCTGTCCCTTTTCCAGTTCATATATATCTCTTTTGGGATGGGGTGACCAGATTTGCACGGAGTATTCAAGGTGTGCATGTACCATGGATTTATACAGAGGCAATATGATATTTTCTGCCTTATTATCTATCCCTTTCTTAATGATTCCCAACATTGTGTTTGTTTTGTTGACTGCTGCTGCACATCAAGTGGATATTTTCAGAGAACCATCCATAATGACTTCAACATCTCTTTCTTGAGTGTTTTACAGCTAATTTAGACCCCATCATTTTGTGTGTATAGTTGAGATTGTTTTCCAATGTGCATTACTTTGCATTTATCAACATAGAATTTCATCTCCCATTTTGTTGCCCAGTCACCCAGTTTTGTGAGATCCCTGTGTAACTCTTAGCAGTCTACTTTTGGACTTAACTGTCTTGAGTAGTTTTGTATCATCTGCAAATTTTGCCACCTCACTGTTTACCCATTTTTCCAGATCATTTATGAGTATGTTGAATAGTAATGGTCCCAGTACCGATCCCTCAGGGTTACCACTATTTATCTCTCTCCATTCTGAAAATTGGTAATTTATTCCTACCCTTTGTTTCCCATCATTTAACCAGTTACTGGTCCATGAGAGGACTTTCCTCTTATCCCATGATGGCTTACTTTTCAAAAAGTCCAATTTAAATTAAATACATTTTTTAAAAAAAAAAACATTTATTTATTTATTTTTTAGAAATCTAGACCTGTTATGTGTGTTTGTGTATTTTGCATTATCCTTATGTTAAATTTGCATTATCCTAACAAAACATATAATTTATTCATATCTTTTATATGTTGCAGGTCAAAGTGAAAATGAAAAGACAAATGCAACAATTTTTCCACTCAAAGGCCTCAAAAACTAACCAAGGTGAAGAACACACGAAGAACCAAGAATATATCAACATGTCATCTGAAGGTTCAAGTGGTGTATCTACATCCGACCAGCCCGAAGCACAAATACAGCTACCTACTGAAGAAACAGTGTCTCCAAAATGTAAAGTCAGTTCTCAATGTTTGTTGGTCCAAGTGTTCCCATTTATTGAAGTTACAAAAGATGGCTACTGGTGTACCTCTTGCGCAAAAAACCCCCCCCAAAAAACAACACACCTTAGGAAGAAGGAAAGCTTTCCAATGCTATAATTGGTAAAAGTGGAGGAGCTTGGTTTGTTAGACCGATCAGCAAAGCCAATGCTGATAAACTACATGAAAAGGCAGCAAAACACCAGGCCTCTGGACTGCATCAACATTCAGAAAGCCTTATAAGCCCACTTTCAAAGCCAATTTTAGAAGTACTTAATGAGGCTGTTAAGAATGCTGGAGACACAACACAGTTCATGCGAACAAATATGGCTGTGGCATCCTACTTTCTATTTAAGCAAGAGATGCCACACACTACAAACTGGAGGCCAATGTTAAGTGCATTGTCACTTGTTCATCCTGTAGTTGAACACTAGTTCTGAACAAGACCAGCAAATGCTCACTATCTTTCTGCAAGAAACTTAACTGACTGGCTAGAAGTATGCGGTGCAACAGCGAAAGACTCAACAGTTGAAAAAGTGAAGAACTCTCTCCCCACATTCAAAAAAAATTGCATACATGGCTGATGAATGCACCGATGCAAATGGGCATCAAGTATGAAGTCATTGTGCACGTTATCTTGATGTCAGTGGTAGGCCAGTAGATGCATTTCTAGATCTTCAAGTTATAGAAGACACATTGGCTACATCTCTGATAACCCACATCTTAGAGTTAAATGCTTGTCAGTTGGACCCCAAACAGATGGCTGTTTGTGCATTTGATGGAGCTGCAAACTTCTCTGGAAGACATGGTGGAGTACAAGCTTTGCTCGGAGAAAAGTGTAACCCTAATCTCTCCTATACACGCTGCAGAGGCTATCTACTGCAACTAGCACTAGTATGAGCTGCAGAATCTTCAAAAGACATTAAAAAAGCTATAAATTAATGTCTTCATTATATTCTTTTTTTCAGCAAGAGTCTAAAAAGACTGAATATCTTGGAAAATACAGAAGATCATATTCGTCCAACCTGGGAAAACCCTCTGGCTTTCTCGTGAGTGATCCTTGGCTGTTGTCTTAAAATTACTCCAGCGGTTATTACTGGCTTTGGAAAGTATCTACCAAGATGGGATGGATCTAAGTAGTGAGGCTGGTGGATTATTTTTGCTACTACGTTCAGAGAAGACTATTGCCATTCTGTCTCTTGTAAGTCTATTGTTGAAACCACTTGGGTCATTTAAACAATGCCATCCAGGCATCTGCTACAACAGTAGTAGATCTTTGTCCAGCAATAGAATCTACATTTTGGATCAATCAGAGAGCTATCCATTGAAAAAGTACTGGAAGAAGCAAAGACTTCAGTCCAGAAGTTGACTAATGAAGGCATTTATATTGAATCCTTAAGTGAAGAGGGCAAGAAGTGTTTAAGACAACTGAAAAAGTACACTGACTTGATTCTTAAAAATCTACAACAGCAACTTCTAGATTCTACTCAACCTCTACGTAGCTTTTTACAGATGCCTGTCCTATAAAAGTTGAGTGGAGTGAGGCACTACCAACAATGGGGCTGCGATGTGAACAGGACAAAATAGAGAATTTGAACACAGAGTGGAATATCATATGATGAATGAATGAAGATTTGACTTCCACTTCTTTTTTTTTTATCATTGCTAGTGGCTCGACCCAATCTTTGTGCTATGTTTCCTGGGATGAAAGTAGGAATTCATCTCTTGCTACTCTGTCACAACAGCTACAGTTGAACATTCTTTTTCATCATTTAAATAGAATTTTATATTCTGAAAGAAGTCGCCTTCTGCCTGATCATGTGAATGAACTAATGAGCATATCAATTGAAGGAATGGAAGTGCTGGACACGCGAGAAGCCACCAAAGATGATCGCATTGCATTCAAGAAGTTCATTAACAGAGTTGTGCAAAATTATAACAAAAAACCAGGAAGGATGTAGACTTAGTGCTTCATAGAAGACTTGAGTAGCCAACTTTAATTTGTGTGATTTTTAAAACGTGAGTTAAATCTAATAAAATTGGTCATGAAACATTTTTTCAGTTTTTACTATGGTGCCATACAGCCCACCTTCACCTCACAGTCTGACCCCTCAGCGGCCCTGACCCCCCCTCCTCGGAAATTTGAACCCCCCCTAATTTCAGTTCCTGGGGAAACCACTCCTGAGGGGGCAGTCAGGAAGGGGGGGGTTGGATGGGGTGGCGGGGGGCTGTCAGGGATGGGGTCCCCGGGGGGCTGTCAGGGGACTGAGAGCAGGTGTGTGTGTGTGTGTGTGTGTGTGTGGATGGGGCAGGGGTCCGCGGTGGGCTGTCAGGGGGTGAGAAGCAGGGGGGTTGGATAGGGGGCGGGGGCCATGCCTGGCCTGGCCTGGCTGTTTGGAGAAGCACAGCCTCCCCTAACTGGTGCCCTCCCCTGGGCTAGATTATATTAAGGACACAGTAATATCACTGGCTATACAACTATATCAAAAGATACAAATGGAAAGATTAAAAACAAGTTTTTAAATAGTTAAAACTGGGCCCGATACTCTGAAAGCACAAAAAGTTTGGCGCTTCATGAAATTGGGCTAAAAGTATGCCTTAGGTGTAGGGGTGTCATGAGAGACTTAATAGCATACAAATTATCAAGTCTTTCTGCACACCTACTGAAACATTAACTTTGAGATTTGTGCTAGTGCTTGGAGAAAGATTAGTTAGTCTGCTCTTTGAAAGAACTTTTAAAAGCAACTTTATAAAGACGGAAAGAATGCAGATTTTTGTTTTCACAGTCGATGCGTTTACATGTCAGTCATTTTGTGGAAATCTTACAGCAGTTTGTCTCCTTGAAGATGTAAGTTTTAAAAAAATTACTTTAAAAGCAATTAAAATGTTTATTACCTGTGCTATATTTAAACTGGGCCTGACCTCACACAGACTCCACTTCCATTCATTTTTTACTTGCATAAGACTTCAGTATCTGATATTCTGCGGGTGTAGAGCGCTTCAAACCAATGTTGTTAACATCAACTATAATGAGCACTAAATTTTTTTTTTTCAAAAGAAAAATGTTTTTTTTTTTTTTTAAGAAGCACATATTGAGGGTGATGTATGTGGTTTTTAGTAATAAACTAATTTTGTTCCAGGTTATTTGAATTTTTGAAAAGCATTCGAGCAACAGCAGGAAAATAAATGTATTGAAATCTGGTCTGGCAAGTCAATTGCAATAGAATGGATCTTTTGAATGTATGCTGAAAGGAACCTGAGCAGGGAATCAAAATGACCTGGGGAATAAAGACCAGAGTAATTCCTACAATTTCCCAACCTAGTTTTTTTTTTTCTTTTTAATGAAGTGGGATTATTTTTTCTAACAGGGAAGAACAGGAGGAATAGAGAGCTTGGGGAACTGTTAATGGGATAAAAAGCCTTTCACCTCTGTGTGGTTGGCTCAACTTTAGTAGAGAATACAAATTTATGCTACTTGATAATTGTGGTAGTTTCAGTCCAATTCCCAATGGAATGGTCCATATCTCTAAAAACTCGGTACCAATTGGCACTCTGTCAGTCTCACCGGAGAGGCTGAGTATTAAACTGGGCTGCAGAATTCACTACCCTTTCATTACAAGAGGTGGTTTCACAAGATAAAGTTTGAGGAATAGTGGTAGAGCGATCCGTGGATGCTCACATTGCCTCTGTCTAGTCTAATTTATCTAAACTGTCTGTTTCTTACATTAAACATTTTAAAACATAACAATAATCTATCGACATTGATGCAGCTTCAAGAGAACGAAAGGAAATCCTTGCACTCCCTCTCCCCTTCCAAAAGAAATCCTAGAACCATCCCTACTTAACCCAGGACTGGATTAAATAAGCCTGAAGCATGCCCCAACTCCCATTTGGAGTGGTGGTGGAAAGAGGTTCCCTTCCCTTCACAGAGAGCCAGGAGTAGTGGCATGGGGTCAGATTATAACTCCTTCAGGAATAGCAGCACTGTCACTCCTCGGAGGAACATCAGGAATGGCAGTACAGGTCTCCTCAGTTTTTAGCTCAGTAGTCGTGGTGTAGCTACTTATGTGGATGTGCTATGCTTACAGCACTCTTTTCCCTCCTGTCACACAGTCCTCTGCTAGGGCCCCCTGGAGCAGTGGGTCTTGTAATTAAAATCCCATTGAGGTGCATGTGATTGTTTCCCCCCCACTCAGAACCATGTCTGTAGGCTTAGATGTTGCTGAATCTATAACATTCAAATCACATTCCCAATCTTTTCTTTGTAATCATGACGGCTAGAAACTAAACCCTGAAATTCTAGGCATGTGCATATAATTCCTATCACTGGCTCTGGCCATGATTTAATCTACCCATTTCAGGAAAAACCTATTATGGAACCTGCAGTGTCTCAGGACACCAATAGGATTGCCAGTCCTATCGGTTAAAAAATTATGAGTCTGGCTAAAAATCTGGAGGTTTTTAGTTTTTAAAAAAGTTTTTTATTTGCCTCCTTCTTTGGGTGCTGTTAGGTTCATATTTTCAAGATCTCTACAACGAGGTCTAGAAATTTACTTTAAAAAATAAAAGCAAAGATTTTCTTGTAATTATCTGACTGCAGGATATGGGGCTTTAAGAAAACCCACCAAATATTGTGAGACTCCTGATCAAATCCTGAGAGTTGGCAATATGAATGGCTTTTTTTTTTTTCAATCCTTACATCATCTGATGTATTTCAAAAAGTGTTGATCGCTCCCACAAAAATGGGAAAGTAGATCAAGTTATGTTTCAAAACTGCCACAAGATGGCAGTGTTTCAAAACATTACCGATAAACTCTGATTAAAACCCCCCTGATATTTTAGCAGGCCTTCATTTTGTTTCATTGTATTTATAAGGGTTAAGATTCAGAACTGTTCCTCTGGAGTAATAAGGAGACTGTTACTATAACAAGGTAGAATGTTAGGTTTCAGAGTAGCAGCCGTGTTAGTCTGTATTCGCAAAAAGAAAAGGAGTACTTGTGGCACCTTAGAGACTAACAAATTTATTAGAGCATAAGCTTTCGTGAGCTGAGCTGTAGCTCACGAAAGCTTATGCTCTAATAAAGGTAGAATGTTGTAAGTTATGGAGGATCAGTTGTTCAAGAAAAAGATATGTTATTAAGCAATATTTATTTTATGTCTGTAATTTGGGATCACTGGCTGCAAGTGATCGAGGAAAATAATTGGAGTTTGGCAAACTTCAGTCCGTCAGCAGTAACAATGAGTGAGTTTTGGAAGATTTACTGAAGTCCCAGTACCTTAAAGACCAGATCCTCCAGTCTGGTCAAGGTGTGACCCATGTAAGACTGTGGGACCGAAACTGGAAATGGGCGAATATGGATTTAAACTACCTTTACAATTCCCATATCCTGGGGTCAATTTGCACTGGCTTGGACCCCCAGGGAAAGTTCGAGCAGCCTGTTGAAAGGTCAAGCAGGTCTGGCAATCTCTGATTGGTACCAGGTGTCACTCTTTTCAGATTTCTTCCATTTTGGTGGCTGCCTCCAGTAAAAGGTGCCCTAGGAATTACGCATGATATTTGAATAGAGCCTGTCTGAACTATAATCCCAGCCTTCAGAAAGGCTTGCATCCATGAATGGGATTGAGTTTCAGGGTGGTACATTTTTGAATGATCCCATTTTCTCCTCCTTAATCAATAGATATGCAAGATAATGAGACAGACAGCTATTTATCACTCATTGTGCAAAAGAAAAATGTAAAGCATAATATATCTTTTCTAGTAAATGGACAAATCACTTTATTATAACAGAAAATGAGATGGCTTAGTTAAATTATTGAAAAGTCTGATGCTGTATTTGCTGGCCTCCTATTGAATTTTTTTCATTGTTTCAATTTTAAGAATTGCATGAAGATTCACACCAAAAAATTGCAACAGAAATGAACCTCTTGGAAACTGCACCCTACAGATGATTTTACCAAAAGTAAATCTATATGTTTTCCTAACAAAATTACTTTCTGCATAACAAGGAGAATTTCTTTCTCCATATTTTAATGGCTCAAATTTATGAGCCTGTAAGAAAATAAAGCAAAAATCTTGGAGATGTGACGGTGTCATATATTTGAAAGAGTGTAGGAAAAAGTGTCCTGTGCGTAGATTTGATTTTTTTTTTTTTTTAAAGAAGGTGAATTCACTCTGATGATCTGCTGTGTTTTAGGTGAATTACATAAAGACAATATACTAACTCGCAACCTAGGTAATGTAGTACTTAGCACTTTATATGTGGTATCTAAAATATATAGCAAACGCATATCCGTAAGGCATTGTGCAAAGATTAACAAATCTTCATATGTGAGAGGGAGGAGGAAAATGTAATTATTCTTATTACACAAGTAGAGAAACAGACGCATAAAAAAGTTATTACTTGCAAGAGGCTAGATGTGAGTCAGTGACAGATCTAGGAATAGAACACGGTTGTTCAGTAGATCATGACGGTTTGCCTCCCCTTGAACTGCAATGTCTGATATCCACATATATCACAGTACTAAGTGGGTTATAATACTTCCATCAAATGTCAAAATAGATTCATTACATGTATTTTATATATTTAGGACTTCTATTTTTATCTATTTCATTTGTGAGGAATTATTTTTAGCCATTTTTGAGTTTTATGTAGATGTTCAAAAATTGAAGTTTGTTTTTTCTACGAGTTTCTCTTTGTATATACTGTAGTGAGTAATCATTTTGTAATGTTCCCTGGTGCGCTTTAATGTGGTTCTATGTCAAACAGCACTATGTTAAAGTCCATTGTGGAATCTTTAAGCAGGGTGGACCAATTAATGCACAGTGCTTCAGTGCACTTCAGATATCTCACTGCTGTACACAACATTATTGCTCCATATAGACAAGCCCTTAGATACAAGTAATGATTTTTGGTGTGTTTTCCAACACTTACTGTATAAACACAGTTTTCAGAGTAGCAGCCGTGTTAGTCTGTATTCGCAAAAAGAAAAGGAGTACTTGTGGCACCTTAGAGACTAACAAATTTATTAGAGCATAAGCTTTCGTGAGCTACAGCTCACTTCATCGGATGCATTTGGTGGAAAAAACAGAGGAGAGATTTATATACACACACAGAGAGAACATGAAACAATGGGTTTATTATACACACTGTAAGGAGAGTGATCATTTAAGATAAGCCATCACCAGCAGCAGGGGGGGGAAAGGAGGAAAACCTTTCATGGTGACAAGCAAGGTAGGCTAATTCCAGCAGTTAACAAGAATATCAGAGGAACAGTGGGGGGTGGGGTGGGAGGGAGAAATACCATGGGGAAATAGTTTTACTTTGTGTCCACATATCTATTCAGGGGATACCATCATAGGCTAATCACATCAGCCACACTATCAGAGGCTCGTTCACCTGCGCATCTACCAATGTGATATATGCCATCATGTGCCAGCAATGCCCCTCTGCCATGTACATTGGCCAAACTGGACAGTCTCTACGTAAAAGAATGAATGGACACAAATCAGACGTCAAGAATTATAACATTCAAAAACCAGTTGGAGAACATTTCAATCTCTCTGGTCACTCGATCACAGACCTAAGAGTGGCTATACTTCAACAAAAAAGCTTCAAAAACAGACTCCAACGAGAGACTGCTGAATTGGAATTAATTTGCAAACTGGATACAATTAACTTAGGCTTGAATAGAGACTGGGAATGGATGAGTCATTACACAAAGTAAAACTATTTCCCCATGGTATTTCTCCCTCCCACCCCACCCCCCACTGTTCCTCTGATATTCTTGTTAACTGCTGGAATTAGCCTACCTTGCTTGTCACCATGAAAGGTTTTCCTCCTTTCCCCCTCCTGCTGCTGGTGATGGCTTATCTTAAGTGATCACTCTCCTTACAGTGTGTATGATAAACCCATTGTTTCATGTTCTCTGTGTGTGTGTATATAAATCTCTCCTCTGTTTTTTCCACCAAATGCATCCGATGAAGTGAGCTGTAGCTCACGAAAGCTTATGCTCTAATAAATTTGTTAGTCTCTAAGGTGCCACAAGTACTCCTTTTCTTTTTGTATAAACAGAAATTGTATCAGGTTTTTTAAATCTGTGTTTATCGGTTAAAACCAAAAATCAGAAGCCCTCCATATTTAGATTTTGCATATCCTTTAAATGTATGATAAATACAAGTTAATATTACATAATTAAATTTACTTTAATGGATAGTGAGTCAGAGCCTCAGTTGGTGACTCTGATGACATTACCAAGAGTGGATCACAATAGAATGGTGGTAGGCCCTGAAGATGGTTTACAGGCAGTAGGGTTGCAGCTGAGAGCAAGACTGTAGTGTGTGTGTGTGTTGGGCGGAGGGTCAGTAGTATACCACAGACCTGAACTTTATGTAAACTACGTCTGCCTCCAGAAACATGGAGCCTACCCATGAGGCTTCTTGAACAACAGGTTGTGTTTTTGGAGGAGGAGCAGCTGTAGTCAGTCCCATTCATGGAGCACTGTGTGACAAAATTCCTCCTCTACCTTGGTGGGTCTTGCGCTTATTGGCAGATGTGCTCGCCATGTAGCTTCACGGCAGCCCTCAGCTTGGCCGTTTTTCTGAACCCACAGTCCAGGTCAACTCCTTCTGTGTCTGACCAGGAGTTGGGAGGTTTGGGGGGAACCCAGGCCCACCCTCTACTCTGGGTTCCAGCCTAAGGCCCTGTGGAATGCAGCTGTCTAGCGTGCCTCCTGGAACAGCTGCGCAACAGCTACAACTCCCTGGGCTACTTCCCCATGGCCTCCTCCCAACACCTTCTTTATTCTCACCATAGAACCCTCCTCCTGGTGTCTGATAATGTTTGTACTCCTCAGTCCTCCAACAGTCCACGTTCTCATTCTCAGCGCCTAGTGCCTCTTGCTCCTAGCTCCTCACACGCACACCACAAACTGAAGTGAGCTCCTTTTTAAATCCAGGTGCCCTGATTAGCCTGCCTTAATTGATTCTATCAGCTTCTTGATTGGCTGCAGGTGTTCTAATCAGCCTGTCTATATTAATTGTCTCCAGAAGGTTCCTGATTGTTCTGGAACCTTCCCTGTTACCTTTCCCAGGGAAAAGGGACCTACTAAACCTGGGGCTAATATATCTGCCTTCTATTATTCTCTTGTAGCCATCTGGCCCAACCCTGTCGCAACTGATACAAGAAAAGTACAGTATTCTATAGTCATAAGGCCTCCCCCTCAAAAATAAATAAATTATGGTAACTTTACTGTAGACTGTAGTATTTTGGGACCCTTCTGTGCTCACATATGGAGTGGCATGCTACATCTCACTTCTCTTTGCTGGTAGTTAAGAAAAACTTGGAGCACAACAGTACTTGGGAGAAGGTATTACCACTGTTTATGGGGACACAGTATTGCTGTTTGGGGGAGGAAGGGACTTAGTGTAACTGTCTTCCCCAATATGAGCCCTGTGGTGGTATTTTCTACTAAGGGCACCAACCAAACAGGCTTCCTGCATAATGACTGCTTGTCTGTCTACAGTCCTGTCATAGCTAAACTCCATCTCACCCTCCTCTCAACCACACAGTTTTGAACGCAAAAACAACTAGGAATACTTGTGGCACCTTAGAGACAAACACATTTATTTGGGCATAAGCTTTCGTGGGCTAAAACCCACTTCATCAGATGCATGGACTGGAAAATATAGTAGGCAGTATACAGAGTACATGAAAAGGGAGTTGCCTTACCAAGTGTGTGTGTGTGGGGGGGGGGGTCAGTGCTAACGAGACAATTCAATTAAAGTGGAAGTGAGCTATTCTCAACAGTAGAATACCAAGAGAGGAAAAATCACTTTTGTAGTGGTAATGAGGCTAATGTAATCAGGGTGGCCCATTTCAAACAGTTGACAAGAAGATGTGAGTAACAGTAGGAGAAAATTATTTTTTGTAGTGACCCATCCACTCCCAGTCTTTATTCAGGCCTAATTTGATGGTGTCCAGTTTGAAATTAATTCCAGTTCTTCAGTTTCTCGTGGGAGTCTGTTTTTGAAGATTTTTTTTCTTGAAGAATTACCACTTTTAAGTCTGTTATTGAGTGTCCAGGGAGATTGAAGTGTTCTCTGACTGGTTTTTGAATGTTATAATTCTTGACGTCTGATTTGTATCCATGTATTCTTTTGCTTAGAGACTGTCTGGTTTGGCCAATGTACATGGCATTGCTGGCACATGATGGCATATATCACATTGGTAGATGTGCAGGTGAATGAGCGTCTGATGGTGCAGCTGATGTGGTTAGGTCCTATGATGGTGTCCCTTGAATAGATATGTGGACAGAGTTGGCAGTGGGGTTTGTTGCAGGCATAGGTTCCTGTGTTAGTGTTTTTGTTGTATGGTGTGTAGTTGCTGGTGAGTATTTGCTTCAGGTTGGGGGGCTGTCTGTAAGTGAGGACTGGTCTGTCTCCCAAGATCTGAGAGAGCGATGGCTCGTCCTTCAGAATAGGTTGTAGATCCTTGATGATGCGTTGGAGGGGTTTTAGTTGGGGGCTGAAGGTGATGGCTAGTGGCGTTCTGTTGTTTTCTTTGTTGGGCCTGTCCTGTAGTAGGTGACTTCTGGGTACTCTTCTGGCTCTGTCAATCTGTTTCTTCACTTCAGCAGGTGGGTACTGTAGTTGTAGGAATGCATGATAGAGATCTTGTAGGTGTTTGTCTCTGTCTGAGGGGTTGGAGCAAATGCGGTTATATCGTAGCGCTTGGCTGTAGACAATGGATCGAGTGGTATGATCTGGATGAAAGCTAGAGGCATGTAGGTAGGAATAGCGGTCAGTAGGTTTCCGATATAGGGTGGTGTTTATGTGACCATCGCTTATTATCACAGATTGACAGATTGACAGAGCCAGAAGAGTACCCAGAAGTCACCTACTACAGGACAGGCCCAACAAAGAAAACAACAGAACGCCACTAGCCATCACCTTCAGCCCCCAACTAAAACCCCTCCAACGCATCATCAAGGATCTACAACCTATCCTGAAGGACGAGCCATCGCTCTCTCAGATCTTGGGAGACAGACCAGTCCTTGCTTACAGACAGCCCCCCAATCTGAAGCAAATACTCACCAGCAACCACACACCACACAACAGAACCACTAACCCAGGAACCTATCCTTGCAACAAAGCCCGTTGCCAACTCTGTCCACATATCTATTCAGGGGATACCATCATAGGGCCTAATCACATCAGCCACACTATCAGAGGCTCGTTCACCTGCGCATCTACCAATGTGATATATGCCATCATGTGCCAGCAATGCCCCTCTGCCATGTACATTGGCCAAACTGGACAGTCTCTACGTAAAAGAATGAATGGACACAAATCAGACGTCAAGAATTATAACATTCAAAAACCAGTTGGAGAACACTTCAATCTCTCTGGTCACTCGATCACAGACCTAAGAGTGGCTATACTTCAACAAAAAAGCTTCAAAAACAGACTCCAACGAGAGACTGCTGAATTGGAATTAATTTGCAAACTGGATACAATTAACTTAGGCTTGAATAGAGACTGGGAATGGATGAGTCATTACACAAAGTAAAACTATTTCCCCATGGTATTTCTCCCTCCCACCCCACCCCCCACTGTTCCTCTGATATTCTTGTTAACTGCTGGAATTAGCCTACCTGCTTGTCACCATGAAAGGTTTTCCTCCTTCCCCCCCCTGCTGTTGGTGATGGCTTATCTTAAGTGATCACTCTCCTTACAGTGTGTATGATAAACCCATTGTTTCATGTTCTCTGTGTGTGTGTATATAAATCTCTCCTCTGTTTTTTCCACCAAATGCATCCGATGAAGTGAGCTGTAGCTCACGAAAGCTTATGCTCTAATAAATTTGTTAGTCTCTAAGGTGCCACAAGTACTCCTTTTCTTTTTGCGAATACAGACTAACACGGCTGCTACTCTGAAACCTGTGAATCATATAATGTAATGACTCTTAACTAGTCTTTTTGTTTTATCTAACAGTTTGTTCACCAGGAAGTTGTAGATGATAAGAATTTTCAAAACATTCACTATTCTCCTGATACAAAGAAGCTCCAGAACAAGGAGCAATGGTCTCAAGTTGCAGTGGGGTAGGTCTAGGTTGGATATTAGGAAACACTATTTTAGTAGGAGGGTGGTGAAGCACTGGAATGGGTTACCTAAGGAGGTGGTGGAATCTCCATCCTTAGAGGTTTTTAAGGCCCGGCTTGACACAGCCCTGGCTGGGATGATTTATTTGGTGTTGGTCCTGCTTTGAGCACAGGCTTGGATTAGATGACCTCCTGAGGTCTGTTCCAAACCTAATCTTCTATGATTCTATGATTCCTTGTCCATCTCTGTGCACTTATGAATGGTAAATTACACTTTCTGTGATGCTGTTCTTGTAGTAACATATAAACTTTGTTGATTTACCCACCTTCCCCTCACATAGGGGTCTTTTTTTATTCTTGTCTTTGAAAAACATGTGGAAATAAAAAAAACCCTTTGCTCCTATATTCCACAGTTGTATGATCTTGGGCTGTGATCTTGTTGGATCTTACAAACTGAACAGGATCAAGTTTAGTCAGTACTTGAATTGATGACATCCCCAGTAAAACCCAGGAGGTGTAGAAAATAGTTTTAGTGACTTACTAGGTAGTATTCTTCCCACTGAGCCAGTAATGATCCAGTGACCCACCAGAACTGTAGTGACACTGCAGTAGCACGAGTGTATGGTCCCACCCAGGATCCTGGGTACGTACTTGAGCAGCTAGCCAATGTTGCTGCCCATGCTGCTGAAGCTTCACTGCAATTGTTTTTTGAGCTAGTTATATCAAAGCTACCTTGGGTATGTGTTCACATGCTGCAGTCACACCTCTGATTGCAGTGTAGACATACCCTTAGTGCCATCATGCCCAAGGTTGGCAGTCAGTTAAGTTTTTGCAGCTCTGAGGATATTAAACCCTCTCTCCCATTGGATATCCACATCAGTCCATCTTGTCCTTTTTAAAATGCATCTAAAAGCCTATTTCCAATAAATGTTTTTGTTAATCATAGTGTATGACTCCTCTTGAACAACATCATTTTGTTTGTTTGGCTGTCTAATATTTTGTTCTGTTATTATGATATATTTTTATTTGTTTTATTTATTTTAAAACCTTTGGTCAAAAGTTTTTAAATATTATTTATTACTACTGTGGTAGCTAATCTGGAAGGTCCTTACTTAGGCAAAGCTCCCCCTGAAACCAAAGGGAATTTTTCCTGAGTAAGGAGTTAGGTTAGATCCAAAAATCTTACTGTTGTTATTAATAATAATTAAGTTGTAACTAATAACAGTGTGTGTTTAACTCCTCCCTAGACTCTTAAATGCTTTGCCTCTAAACACAATAAGACTAGTTATTTTATGTTTACTATTTGTGTATATTTTAAACTGTGATTGGTGTCTTTAATGCAGTGTTATAGTGTTTTGTTTTGTTTTTTTTAAAGGATTTGCCCATAGCTACTGGTCACAACAGCTGAGGAGAAAAGAAATGCTTGGTAAGAAGAGCTATTCTCTTGCAAAATTATCCACTTTTGAAAAACGGATATTTAAGCAGCATACAAGCCATCACAGTAAAAGACCCATCCTATTTTCCTTACACATGAAAGTAGTCCCAGCCATGTCATCGTACGCAAAAGAGAGGAGCTGAAGGGCTTCAACTCACTGGATGACCTGCTGCACGTCAAGGGCATCACCACCCCGATCCTGGAGCTGAATAGCCAGCGCATGACCTGCAGGAAGAGGCTCCTGGTGGGAGCCCCAGCCAGCAGGGGCACAGTGCCCCCGTGCCTCAGGTAGGGAGCAACAGGTCATGCTCTGCCTGTGCTGCGGGGGGTGCCCGGTGGGTGCCCATTTGCGGGAGGGTGTCTATAGTTCTCCGAGTGCGAGGGGTCCAGTCATTATTGTAAAGGGAGGCAGGTACCCATGGGTGTTTCATTTGCACAGAATCTTTTTCATCATTTTAATGTGGGAGGGATAGCTCAGTGGTTTGAGCATTGGCCTGCTAAACCCAGGGTTGTGAGTTCAATCCTTGAGGGAGCCATTTAGGAATCTGGGGCAAAAATTGGGGATTGGTCCTGCTTTGAGCAGGGGGTTGGACTAGATGACCTCCTGAGGTCCCTTCCAACTCTGATATTCTATGATTAGTAACGTAGTGCAGCTATTAATATGTTCAGAAACTTATCCTTATTATAGTCCAGATTATGATATAATATGCAGCTACATACTCTGCATTGTGTATGTTTGCCCACTGTTTAGTGTCTCCTGTCCATTATTTTAATTTAATAATATATTTAATAAATGTATTGAAATGTGTTCCTTGTGTTGTCATATATGTATCTATCTATCTATCTATCTATCTATCTATCTGAAAGAAACCACCTCCTTCCTCGTGTCCCAATATAGCACTCACTGTTTGCTGTGGTGTTTGAACTGTGAGTGCCTAGATTTGAGCTTTCTGCTGAGAGTGTCAGCAACTTTTGTCTCTGGAGCTTGCGCCTCCTGGCTGTCTGTTAAGGGTTTTTGGACTTGGCTGTAGATATTATACTAAGTGTCCTTTTGGAGGCAGGAAGCAATTAGCCTGACCATTGTGGGAGCTTTTTTCACCTTTTTCTATCAGCAGCTTAGGGACTCAGGAAATAGGTTAAATTCTAAAAATCCATGTTGTGGCATCTTGGCAGGTATATAGTGCAAGTACTCATTCAATAGACAGTTCAGTTCCCTGATAAACTAGAATTGGAAGTTGCTTAGGAGAAGGCAACTCCTAAAGAGGGTAGGGAATAAGGCTGGGGCTCCTAATGTCTGGTAGAATGTGGAGACAATCCCTCTTCTCCCTCTTCTTACCCTTCATATGAGGAGAGGGTGATGGGATCTGTGACATTATCTGATTAAAATATGATCATATAGATAATTGTTGCAACCACTGTTATATATTTGCAGCAAATCTTATACAAAGGTTGTCAAGTGAGGTGTCTATGAAAAGGTTATGATTTGCTCTTTCTGATTATGCTATATGCATGTATCATTTTTGTATATGAAGTTTGAGAGTTTTGGCTCTGTACCTGGATTTCAAATGTTTGTTCCTGGGGTAACACCCACAAAGTAATTAGCCAGCACATCTTGGAGGAACTATTTACATTGAATGGCCCATCAAAAGAACATTTAACTGACAATGGACCATGGGAGACGCCTATCTACACTTAATGGAATTTCCTGCTGTGACTAGGCGAAATGCATAAACATGGGACCCCAAACTCCATCTTGTCGCTGTAATTTTCCACAGTAAAAACAATGGGATTCCCTCCACTTAGCAGAAACTATAAAAGGCCCTGGAAATTCCTCCATTTTACCTCTATCCTGCTCAAGCCTCTGGACTACAAACTTATATTAATGGGAGCATTCTAACCAATGAACTGAGGCCCTTCCAATGATTTGGAAGCAGCCAGAGACATGATTTAAGCTAGCAGTTTATCTCGTCACTGCTACAAGCCTGAATCAAGAACTTCACAATTTATATATTTGATTCCTTTAACCAATTTTAACTCTCACTTTCCTGTCTTTCTTTTTATAAATAAACCTTTAGATTTTAGATACTAAAGGATTTGCAACCGCGTGATTTTTGGGTAAGATCTAAGTTACGTATTAACCTGGGTGTGTGGTTGGTCCTTTGGGATCAGAAGAACCGTTTATTTGATGAGACTGGTTGTAAAGAACCACTCACCTTTAAATCCAGTGTTTTCGGTGGTAATACAAGGAGTGGAATGCCCAAGGAAACTGCTTTTATGACTACTTGTTAGCCAGTGTGGTGAAACAGAAGTTTACTTTTGTTGCTGGTTTGGTATATCCTATGGGGGATTAGCCATCAGTCTTGGGGTTTATATGCCCTATTCCACAGCAATTCGTCCTGAATTTGGCATCCTCATTTGTGACCCACTGAGGCACGGTTACAGGGTCTCAGTAATGGTGCTGGGACCAGGTTAACAGGATGGAAGGTTGACGACAGCCCTCTACCAGTTTACAAAGGAGAGGAGATCTGCACTGGATGAGTTATTGGTGCATAGATCCCAGATATTTTACTCAATAAAGTTGTGGCCTACTTAGACAAGACATCAGGAATTAGTTTTATCTGTCATTTGGCCTGAAAACCTCAGAATCAGTGGTCTCAGTTTTGTTCACCGGCTACCTCACAAAACCCACTATTCGTAATTTGTACTAACTGGCTATCTTGTTATCAGTCTCAGTAGAAAGGGGCTAAACTGGCACAGAACTTGATCTATCCTTCCACATGTAAGGCTCATTGGTGAGGCGATATTTGTACTGGTGCTGCACCTGTTCTGTAGTTTTCAGATCCTTTCAAGAACACTAAGTTTATTTTTAAAATAATGGAAATTTGGAAATATAGATATTAATTTGTGGACTCTTGTTTTCATTTTAGCTTTTTAGTCTTCTCCCTGTGGAGGAGAAGAGAAGATTTCACTACGGAATGATGGAAGGGTTGATGTTGGTGGTCAGATAGTTATTGTATTAATAGCAAATTTGACATTCTGAAGAGAATCAGCACTAATGGCTCTATCTCTCCAAGCTTCAATTTGTTCAAATTGTGTGTAATTATATCTTAGTCTTAAACGGTAAATCACCACCATCTTAAGAAACTCTCACTTGTCTCCTGTCTATTTCAGAAATCCCTGTTTTCAAGATCCTGTGTAGACTTTTTCTCTTCACCTCACCCTCTCTTTCTGAACTGAGCAGTTCATTCCCTGTGTTTCTGTAACTGCAGATGTCTTTGTCCTCATTCCTTGCCTCTTCACAAGTGTAGATCATTCTTTTGCACTGTCCAGGAACAGCCTTTTTGTGTTCCTGCTTCCAGCTTATGCCCTCTTTATTTTTTATTTTTTTTTCAAATCCCATTTTAAAAGCCGTGGATGTCTTTTAAAACTCTCTCTCTAATAAAATAAGCAAATTCTTCTCCCCTTTCTCAGTCATTTTCTCTCAACTGTGACAGTTGTTCGTCTTTTATCCCCTTCTATTCCACACCTGTAACCTACAAATTATACCTGTAACATTAAATAACTTATTAGCATCTGAAATCTGTAAATGGATATTAAATATTTATTGGTTCTTTTTATGAACTATACTTTACAAAAATGTATTGTAGAGGCCCATAATGTTAAGTCTTGATTTGAAAATTTTGAGTAAAGTTTTAGCGGGAAGATTTAGAAAAGTGATTAGCAAAATGATATGTTGGATAAATCTGGCTGATACCTGGGAGAAACACTGTTGCCTACACTATAATTATTTTTACTGAATGTTTTAGAGACTGGCTAAAAAGTTCACCCTGCAGTGCCGTCTATGGACCACACTCTGTCTTACCTTATGTAGATTACTCACCTGGGTTTTTATTTTGACCCATTCTTGGTCTCCTTTCAACTCCTCAGTTGTGCTGCCCTATTTTCTATAACTCTCTCCTCCTTTTTACAAGTTAATTATTTTTTTTCTAAACCTTGCTTTAAATCCTTCCTTTTCTCTTTAGCTTGTGGTAAACATGGTGTAATTTAAAGGCATCAGTCCCAAGTCACTTTGTGTGGTCATATGAGACCAATTTGCACCCATTATGTATGTGGGATTAGCTGTGTTGGAGGGTAAACTCCACTTTTGATTTTATCACAAGACTCTCAATATCTGATGTTTTACTTAAAGCTCTAGTGCTGTTGGAGACAAGTGATTATGAGAGAATCTCATTTTATGGTTAAAAAAGTAAATTTCTGGTCCACATGCTTGCAGAGAAAATCTTGAAAATGAGAACAGAGTGTGCCCTAAAGGCTCAAAAGCCAGAAGACAAACATAAAGAACCTCCAATTAAAAAAATAAATCTCATCATTCTTAAGCCAATCTCATGACTTTTTGAGGCCTGATTCATGATTTTATCAATACTGGAACCCCAAACCAGTGGATGGTAATAGAAGTAGCCCTAGGACAGTGCTGAAAGAGCATGTTTCACAGTCAGGCTGGCCCTGATCATTCCTGGAATGGACTTGTCCACTTTTGGGGTGCACTGCTGGCTCAAGGCCCCCTGGTGGAGCAGTAGTTATACATTGCCTTTTCCGTTATGCTCCCCACTCTAGGCAGGCTTACTGAGGAGTGGATGTGGCTCATAATCTAACCATGAAATACTGTTAAAAAAACTCCATAAGAATGTAGTTGCATTAAAGAAGCAGTTACTGTTCACCTGTCCAGATTTAACAAATAGATAGTATGGTTTTCTTCCCCAAGGGGGCTAATAATCAACAAAGCCCAGTAACTTTTTAATATGTCTCCTATCTAAATCTTCCTGACCAAACCAATATACTTGCTGTTTAATGCAGATTTTTTGTAGTTTATTTCTCCTTAGTCTCCATTTCTGTTTAGTGTAGAAAAATCACCAGAGCTCAGGTGGGACGCTGTGCAGTAATGTGTTTGTAATCAACAGATTAGTTAATCAGCCATGATTTATTAATGATGAATTAATTATACCTGATTGTGCAGTTCTGCTGGCTAAATGGAGCTTTAAAGAGGTTATTTTATTAATCATCACTGTGCTAATTGCAGACACTTACAGAAAGTCACTAATTAAACATGCAACCAACCATATGTGAAACAAACCAGGCTGCTGAGAAGGGCAAGAATAAGAGCACATATTTTCTGAACAACAAACTTTATTTTCCATGAAATATTATGTTGTTGACTTGGCGATGCTAATTAACCACCAAGAATTGTTTAATACATTACAGATTTTTGGTCAGCAAAAAATGGAAATTGATCTTTAGGCCAAATTCAGTAGGCACTCTTTCCAGCCCACATTCTCCCTGGCTTCTCTCTCTCTCATGTGCACAGCCCCAAAACAAATTGTTTACAGTCTGTGTCCTTGTTCACTTTAAATGGTGAAGAAGTCTTGTTAACTGTAAAAGTGGATAGCTATTTTGGAAACAGTGCTCATAAACTAGTGCCCAGTCGTTGAGGTGCTGAATGACCTCAGTACATTGTAGGACTGAAACCTTTATTAGGATTCGCAAAAAAGAAAAGGAGTACTTGTGGCACCTTAGAGACTAACAAATTTATTTGAGCATAAGCTTTCGTGAGCTACAGCTCACTTCATCGGATGCATTCAGTGGAAAATACAGTGGGGAGATTTATATACACAAACAGAGAACATGAAACAATGGGTTTTATCATACACACTGTAAGGAGAGTGATCACTTAAGATGAGCTATTACCAGCAGGAAGGAGGGGGGGAAGGAGGAAAACTTTTTGTGGTGATAATCAAGGTGGGCCATTTCCAGCAGTTAACAAGAACGTCTGAGGAACAGTAGGGGATGGGGTGGGGGGGAGAAATAACATGGGGAAATAGTTTTACTTTATGTAATGACCTATCCCCTCCCAATATCTATTCAAGCCTAAGTTAATTGTATCCAGTTTGCAAATTAATTCCAATTCAGCAGTCTCTCATTGTAGTCTGTTTTTGAAGTTTTTTTTGTTGAAGGATAGCCACTCTCAGGTCTGTAATCCTGTGACTGGAGAGATTGAAGTGTTCTCTGACTGATTTTTGAATGTTATAATTCTTGACGTCTGATTTGTGTCCATTTATTCTTTTACGTAGAGACTGTCCAGTTTGACCAATGTACATGGCAGAGGGGCATTGCTGGCACATGATGGCATATATCACATTGGTAGATGCACAGGTGAACGAGCCTCTGATAGTGTGGCTGATGTGATTAGGCCCTATGATGGTGTCCCCTGAATAGATATGTGGACAGAGTTGGCAACAGGTTTTGTTGCAAGGATAGCCCTTGAGGAATTCCACTATGATTTCAACAATTTCCATCCCACCATCAACCTCAGCCTGCACCAGTCCACACAAGAGATCCACTTCCTGGACACTACGGTGCTAATAAGCGATGGTCACATAAACACTACCCTATATCGTAAACCTACTGACCGCTGTTCCTACCTACATGCCTCTAGCTTTCATCCAGATCACACCACACGATCCATTGTCTACAGCCAAGCTCTACGATACAACCGCATTTGCTCCAATCCCTCAGACAGAGACAAACACCTACAAGATCTCTATCATGCATTCTTACACCTACAATACCCACCTGCTGAAGTGAAGAAACAGATGGACAGAGCCAGAAGAGTACCCAGAAGTCACCTACTACAGGACAGGCCCAACAAAGAAAATAACAGAACGCCACTAGCCATCACCTTCAGCCCCCAACTAAAACCTATCCAACACATCATCAGGGATCTACAACCTATCCTAAAGGACGACCCATCACTCTCACAGATCTTGGGAGACAGGCCAGTCCTTGTTTACAGACAGCCCCCCAACCTGAAGCAAATACTCACCAGCATCCACACAACAGAACCACTAACCCAGGAACCTATCCTTGCAAAACGAATATTGACTATCACGGCTGCTACTCTGAAACCTTTATTAGGATTGAAATTAGAACAAGTGTGAATGAGCCCTCAGAAAGGGAACCATAGATGTGTTAAACCTTGGTAAAGCAAATATTGGCAAAATATATTTGAACAGAGTTTTAAGAATTGAAACAAATGGAAAGAATACAGAAGGAAAATAGGAAAAACCCAAAGGTGTGCCTCAAGGAGTACAAAAAATATGCGTCTTCCTCATAGGGTGACCAGATATCCCAGGATTATCAGGACAATCCCGATATTGCCCCCTCGCCATGTACTGATTTTTCACACCTGCTACCTTGTCACCCTACTTCCTCTTGAAATGAATAAATTGCATTCCAGTCAGCTTGATTAAAATTAAATGGTTGATTTTATCCATTTGATCTTCAGAGTGCACATCACAGATTGCATTGTGTCCTTAAAACATCAATAACGGTGTCTGAATGCTGCAATCTTTTGTTTTAGAAATCATTTATTGGTTTTCCCTGGGCCTGGAATCTTGTTTTATTCAGACTGTTGGCCTTTGTTAATTAAATGTCAATTTACTTTAAAGCAACTACTTTGAATGGTGGAATTGTCTAGTACTACCTGCTGAAAGTGACCACAATTAATCAAAATAAATAAAGTGTGTAGTTTATATTATTTTTAATACAAAGGATTTAATTTCTGAGGTTTGATCAAATTAAATGGTGGGTTTAATTAACTGATAATTGAATTAAATGGAAGATACTCTGAGGAGGAAGTGGGGAGAAATTCAGTGGTCCCCATTTTGGGCTCCACTGTGGCTCCTTTATGGTCATTCACCTCGTACAGAGGGACCACATAGTTGTTGAGGGGGCTTCTGGGGAATAACTCTGATTCCCAGGATGGCATAGGACTTGTGGAACAGGCCTATGCTGCTTGCTTTATACAGTCCCTGGCATAGGGATGTGCTGATGGAATAACTATGGTCAGCCGAAGCACGTTGGGCAGGGAGTGAGTGTGTCTGGATATTCTGGGTCATGAGAGCATCCACAGAAGGCCATTCAAAGCCACTATAACTTAAAATAAGTCCCTGGGTAGGCCAAGAATTCAAAAGATACATATGTGGCTTAAATCCACTTTTGCTTCCACAACTTTCTTGACCTGCACCGCTGCAAGAGCGCAGCTCAGAAATGATATATAGGAAGGAAACAAAGTTGAAAAAGAGTAAGAGACATAAATCAATATGGTTACTACTATAGGAGAAGCCAAACTACAGAAAAGAATGTAAGATAATGATAGAGAGAACCAATAGTGCATAAAATAAGCAATTTAACTGATTTACTTAATGTGCTCATGAAAATCCTTTGTTACAGTTCTTTGTCATGTAGGCGAGCATAAACCGAAAAACATACATAAAGTCAAGACTGAAATTAAAAGGATAATTTTAGAAGTTGCAAATAAAAGCAATACCAGATTTTGCAAATCTCCATACAGCAAGAGATCACTGAGAGGGAGACCATGTGCTCCATGAGGGATAGTGAGGGAAGCTTAGCAACAGATGAGGCAGATATTGCTGGGAAACTAAACAATTTCTTTGTTTCAGTGTTCATCAGTGAGTGACAGGGAAACATGCCAGAACCAAAGAGAAGCTTCCCAGGGATACAAAATTGAAACTGAATGAAAATTAAGGTTGACACCAGAGCAGGTAAAAATTGAATTAGTTCAATTAACAACCAAGACATCTCCAAGACAGGGCAGCTTGCAAGTCAAAGTTCTGAAGTGCTTTTTGTAGGAGCTGGCCTTTAACTCATTCTCAGGTTTGTAAAGAAAAATATGAAACAAAACGTAATTTTTCTAAGTTTTTATTTTATTCCCTAAACATTTTCTGTACAACAGTCAGAAAATGTGTATGGTTCATAAGATTTTGGAAAGTAAAAATAAAGAAAACGAAAATATCTTTGTATATTAGAGAAGTCTGAAAGAGAACACTGATTGAATGGTTGTAGCAGAACCTGTTCCCTCCTGCTGATATGAACAGACTGGAAAGGGTTATTTGAAAGTTATATAAAATTGTGAAAGCCTGTAGGATCTGATGAAAGCCCCACAAATAGGAGAGCCAACGTTTTCAAAAGCCCCCCCCTTTTTTTTTCAGTGCCTCATTTTTTTTGGGTGGCCAACTTCAAACACGTTAAGCTGAGGTGCTTCAAATTGGTCACCATGAAATGGAGACAACTCCAAATCAGAGCCCATTTTTGAACATTTTAGCTTTAATATCTACTACAGGATGAACAAAGGTGAATTCTATAGATGAGTCATTTGAAGTAAAAGTTTGGCTTTACAACATGGTGTCTTCGTTCAGATACAGATATTATTCCAAACCCTTGATTTTTTTTTTTTAAGGATTCAGTGGCATTGCTGTAACTTACACCCTGTGATGACATTTAAATATGATCAACCACAGCAAAACAGCACGTGCATGCATCAGTTCTGAACTTGAGCTGTTTTCTTATGCACCAGTCATTACACAGGAAAAACTCCCTTTGACTTCACTGAATTTTTATTTTTAGATTATAGAATGGGACCCTGTAAGTGAAGGAAAAGATGAGCATTATTTTGATTTGTCTTAGTAACTTTAACTTTTGTATCAAAACAAAATTAATCTTCAGCATTAGAAAATCTCATTAATCTGTTTCAAAAGGGAACCTGAACCTGACATGTATCACAGATATTTGAAGCTTTTTTTTAGTGAGAGATTAGGTTTTGGGACATTGTGTTTTTCCTTGGCAAAGCTTTAGGTGTTTTGCCTTATTAACTTATAAAACCAGACCTCTTCTTTTCTTGGCTTCATGATCTATGTTATAGGCTTGTGCAGGATGTTACACTTTTCAGGTTTCCCTGGCTCACTTGTGACATTATCAAACTAAAATGTTATTTTTCCTATGAATAATTATTGTGCTGCATAAAACTATGAAGTAGGTAAAATTAAATTAAGCAAACACATGGCACAATCCAAGGCGTGGCTTCACCTGGGGGATTATTGGGAGGCACAGATTTGGAGGAGACAGGAATAACTATGACTCTGGGGTGGTGAGGAGAAGCATAACCTGGATGGAGCTCAGATACCATGCTCATATAGAGATTATATTGTGACGAGTGTGGTTTAAATATCTAAGGCAAGATCCTCCAGGTCTGCAAATTGTCATAGCTCAGTTGAAGTCAATGGAATTCTATCAATTTACACCAGCTAAGGATCTGGCCTCTAGATATTAGACTACCTAGAGCTGGCAGCAGGGCCTGGGTAGAGATGAGAGAAGGTCAGAGACCTGAATCTGCAATCAAAATCAGGTCCTTTTGCAGTTTTATTTCTGCATTGGACCCAAAACAAAGGGATTGGTCTGATTCCAGATCCCTGAATCCAAAACCCTTCTAAAGTTCACAATGGGTGGGGTTAGATTTGAACTTTTTGATTTTGTCTGGTCTGTATTTTGTCAATCATTTTTCTTCATAAAAGCTTCCTCCTGGGGACACTAACAGAAATAAATAATCTTAATGATAATGAGCATTGCAGTTCAAATTCAGAAGAAATGGCTACCACTTATATTGTTTCCATTCAGAACAAATGCCTCTTTTTTCAAAGTGAAGAGGCAATGCTCTGAGAAATACTCTGGATATCAACTTCCTGAAGAAATGTGTGATTTGACTCGTGTGTTTAACACAAACATCTCTTCTATTACATCTGGGTTTATATTTTTAAGAAATCTGTTCATTACAACTATGAAAAACTATGCAACATAATTAAAATATTTAATAGCAACAATATACAATATATTACATTTAATAAGAAACTGAAGATTCTTGCTCAATAAAATAACAATTTCAGCAGAAAAACAAGATGTAGATTAAAAGCAAACACCTGCTCTTGTAAAATTGCACCACTGCAGGTACCAGCCCAGGAGAATTTGCAGATGGTTCTGTGTTTGCACACCTGACCTTAGCAGCCCTTCATCAATCTTAGACTGATTGATTCTCTGGAAAGCAGAGTACATTGTATCCCAGGATATTTCAAGACACCTTTGAATTAGTTCCAACCAGAAGACCAATTAATTAGTACTTTCTTTCTTTTTAACATTTGCTAACAAAGCATCAACTGTGTCATCAAGGCACAGGTCTGACTGAGGGGTGGTGCAGTTATGTTGTCTCAGGGAGAGCTCTCTGAGGAGATGTACCTCAGGAGACGAAACCCTTGCCAGAATTCCCAGACACATGGGGGAGTGTGCAGAGTCCATCATTCTCTAAGATTGTGAAGAGGGTCAAGGAAGATTTGGTGGAACCATGTGCCTTCTCTACATCTTCTAGAATGGTGCAGTGTGATCCCATCCCTTCACCTGGCCATCTCTGCTGGCCAGTTCAAAGTGGTAGAGAGACCATGGCTCCATCTTCTTCCTCTCCTTCCCCATCCCCTTTGAGGTGTCTTGCATTTCTCAGAGCTATAGAAGGGAGCAGTCTCCGCTGTCCCCTGAGAGGAGGGACTGATTATGCCTCGCCTTTGCAAGGCTCCTTTTGCCCTCCTCCCCCTGTGCACCCATGCCAAGGCCTTGCACAACTAGAAGATGGTGCAGCTTGGTTAAAATATAATTGCTTTTTATAAAATGAATTAATTACAATCTAGAAAAAATGATTATTTATAATATAGGTATTTGCTTGTCTTTCCCAAAGGCCTTCACATGTGGAGTCCTTCATGTTATGTACTTGTATACTTGTTCCTGTCTTAGTGCAGGGGGCTGGAGTAGGTGAGGTCCCTTCCAGACCTACATTTCTGTAATTCTTTGTTTCCATCTTGTCACGTGTCTCATTCAATATTCATAGGAAACCACTGAGGAAGATGGTGGTGTGCTTTGGGATGCAGTGTTGTCAACATGTTAATGATATTCAGCTTTATGTCTTCTTTTCATTGAACCCGGATTCTATGATGTCATTATTCTCTGAGTGTTTGATAGAGATAGGGGATATAAATGAAAGTGAACTGGCTGCAATTCCACTGAGGAAAAAAATAGAGGTGAAGCTTGTAGGAAGAAAGAAGCATTTGAAGGTGTAAATGAAGGCTTTGGTCTGCATATAATTTTTGCCAAAATTGTTTGCATTCTCAGGATTTACTGGATCCATTCTGGATTCCCATATAGCTTTAGTGGTCTGTGGTGCATTACATAGATGCATAGATTTATAAGGGATGATTGTGACTATCTAATCCAAACACAGGCCATAGTATTAAATCAAGTAATTCCTGAATTGAGGCCAATAACTTGTGGTTGAAGTAGAACTTATACTTTAGAAAAATATCCAATCTTGATTTAAAGACTTTTTACTGAATAGAAAATCCATCACATCCTTTGATAAATTGTTCCAATGGCTAATTAAATTTACTTTCAAAAATTTGTGCTTTATTTCCAGCTTTAAGTTTTCTAGATTCTACTTCCAGCCATTGGGTTTTGTTATGGTTTTGTAGGATGGATTAGGCAGGCTCTATTACAAAGCCTGGATTCGTGGCTATTTGATGGTGCAGAGCACGCCTCCTGAGCCTTGGGAGTTGGCCTGATGTTTGTCCCTAACATTGTCACTGATCCCTCGAGCTAGGACTGGTTTCGCTGTACATAACTATGTGATTCACAGTTTTCAGTTGATCTGAATCACAAAAAAAGTAGTTATTGTTACCACATTCAAACACTTATGTCTTCGTCCTTTAAGGAGACCTGTAAAGAAAAATAATTTAGTATGTTCTTTGTTGTTTTGCTTCTGTATGGTGTATAAGTAAGGCCTGCTATATTTTTACATTAGAAATTCAGATCTTGTATATGGACAATTGGAGAAAACAGATTGGCTTAGGACAGATACCAAGAGAAACTTGATTAACTGCAAGAATTAACTGCAATTAATTGCAAGAAAGAAAACAATTTTTTTGAATGTTTAAAATTTTTTGTTTGTTTAAAATCTATTTAACTCAAGTGCCTGAATATATAGTAGTAAGAAAAGCTTTTTGTCTTAAGTTTTAATAACTCCTTTAATTAGGGGCTTAGAAAATTCCCAATCCATATCTCTGGATTCTCCAAGAGACCTCCACTAATAAGAGAGAAAGCACAATGTGACATTCCTGTTATGTCTAAAGTAATAAAACATAGAAAAATGACTGACTGACTAACTAGGATGATGGGGGTCTGACTAATTGTCTCTTTTTGGAATCAGAAAGGAATTTTTCCAGTTGGGCCAAATTGGCTGAAGCTGGTGGTTTTTTCACCTTCCCTGAAGCATTCTGGAGGCTCAGATGGGGTATAGAAGACTAGGATTCAGAAGTCTAATATTAAAAGAAAATAGAGCCTATGTAGTTTGTCACAACTTTCAGTTGGTGTTCATTGGAGATAAAGGCTAAAAGGGCCAGTTCCCAGAAGTAAATGAAATCTGGGATTTTGTAGGTGGACTTCGTGCTGGTAAAGAGAAGGGGAGGCCTGAAGTCTTCACAGAACAAGGTCCCCCATTGGTACTTTCTACCTGCGAGGGGGAGGGTTAGAAGACTCATAAGCGAGCTAAGTCCTGGAGAGTAAGTCAGCTTGAGTTATTGGTTGTGGGTAATCTTGAAACCCCCCATTGGAACTAGTTAAGTGCCTGGTATGTGAAATGGAGTGGGCATATATTGCCCCATGCAGTGTTAAGTTAAAGTTGCAGGCTTCTGCTTAAAATCCATTCAACTATCTTTCATTCACCTGCATGTCCTGAGTAAAAAGCTGTGGCATTCTGCTGTCCAATAGGACAATGAGCAGCTGTGCATGAAAGTGTCTAGGGAAAAATACAAACCACTGTAGCAGCATTTTTCAAACTAAGGGTTCCGACCCAAAAGAGGGTTGCAAGAGTATTGTAGGAGGCTTGCAAGAGCAGCAACTGCTGGTCGGGCACCCAGCTCTGAAGGCTGTACTGCCAGCAGCAGCACAGAAGTAAGGGTAACATGGTGCGTGTGTGGGGGTCGTCACAGCATAAAATATTTTCAAAGGGGGTCCCAGCAAAAAAGCACTATAGCTATAGAAATGTTTTTAATGTTCCCTTTTAATTTTGGAGATCTTTATTTAAAATTGCAGCAGTTCTCACAACCAGCTAGCTGCATAAGCTATAAGTTAAACAGTGTGGATGACTTAATTTGCAAAGCAGTTACTCTAATTACAATGTCAAAATGTGGTGATAGAGTAACATAAAAGGGAAATGTTGTATGTGTTTTTTTTCTCTTTAGCCAGCCATCTTGTTTCTACATATCTTTTTATCTTTCCACCCATATCCTAACCGTCTTTGCAAATTGCAGCAAGTAAGACAAGAGACCAAAATTTACTTACTCTCTGGTTTTTGAAATAAAGTCCGCAAGACAGAGTACTTCAAAATGGGCATACAGTTGGTAGAATAATGTAACTCATTCACTCCCTGAAAAGGCTAATGCACTGCTGTTATTAACAAAGCACTATCTTCATTAACACTGTGAGAATTGCAAAATTGAGGTCCCCCCAGTCCTGCAAAAACTTACACATGCTTAACTTTATGCACAAGAATAGTCATATTAAATTCAGTGGACTATGCACATCTAAGTCTTTGCAAAATTAGAGCATGAAACAACTAATTAGCTGTAGAACTCTCATCAGTAATTTTTCACATAACATCCTAAAACATACCTCTAAATAGAATATTCTTAAGATTAAGTGAGAGCTTAATGTTTAGAAACATAACATGGTCTGTCTAAATTAATTTAATGTTAAATACAGACATGCAGCCCTCTTGGCATCTCCCATTGACTTGCTTAGGTAAGGAACAACCTACTATGCTCGCTTTTGGAGATGGCATTCTTAGGTGCCTGTCTCTTCCCATTCATTGTAGGTGCCTAACTTGGCATTGTAGATCTCAATGTTGTTCCTATTATTTTCTAGGCACCTCAAAGTTAAGTGCTGTCACTCTGTGTTGCAATGCTTAAGTCCTGTAATGGATCCCACCCTTAAAAACTCTATCACGTTGTTGGTTTTTTTATTGAGAAAACTGAATAAAATACATCTTAATGCTGCATGTCAAAGACCCTTAAGTCATAATCTAGATAACATGAGCTGTTTTGTTTTTGCCACATTCAGGGAGGCATTTGAGTGAAAACAAAGATTTTTAAAATTATGACTTTTAACAAAAGGCTCCTTTAATTTCAGCCTTATGAAACACCACTTTGACAATTTAGCCACAAATCCTCCAGACATTGCTGAAAATACAGTAATTTCCCTCAGTTTGTATTTCTTTATGGAAGAATCGTATTTTGTCTTTTGGTTGTTTGTTTTCATTTGTAAAAATGAAAATTAAGTAAGTTTTCAAGTTAAATACAGATAGCTTGATTCCCTCTCCCACCAATCTTAGTATGAAATGCTCTGGACATTGATTGTGAGTACCTATACCTAAGAAAAATAAACTAAATGTCTCATTTATGTAACTGCTTTGACCCATTAGAGGCTTTTAAAGCATGCATCGCTGACTTCAGAGTTGCCTTTGTGAAGCTACTTACAGATCCTAGTTAAATCAGGCATTTTTATGTTTTTGCCCTCAGTCCCTTTTGTTTACCAGCAGGAGACAAAATATTTAATTAGTTTGGGGCCATTTATAATCTCTTCTGGGACAGCTCCAGCCACAACGCTGGACGCCACTTCTGAGTTAATTCCAGTCAGGCTGGCCCTTATACTACAACATATGGGTAACCTATAAGCCTCCAGCAAAAGTTGCAACAGCAAATATTAGTGGGGTGGGACTTCCCTGCTGGGAAAATACCGTGCAACAAAGCAAAAGGGGGCCAGCGTCACTAGTGGAGGTCAAGGCAGCACTTAGACCAAACAGCATCTGGCAAACTGTGGCAATCGGAAATCAATGAGAAACAGGGAGGTGGGCTGTAATTATATGGCTGTTTGCACAAGAAAATAACTCCTCCTGAATCTAAAAAAAAAAAAAAAATCTTATAGCATCCTTTGACATCATTCTCCATTGTGGTTTTACATCTCTGTGTTTCTGTCAGTAAGTTGCATTGCACAGTTTGGTCATGATTTGTTTTTGTTTGTCAGTGTTAAACTATGTCATTTGTTAAGTTTATCCGTTCTTTGACAATTTGAAGATTTCTTTCTAATTGGTTATATATAGGAGATTTAATTGTAATCCAATTCCAGTGTGTATTAAACTCTGTTAATGATGTTAATAAAACACTGAGGCTGAGGATTTAACTTTACAAAAGTCAAGATTCAAAAATTATAGAGCCAGATCCTTAGCCAGTGTAGACTAGTGTAGTGTTTCCATGGCAACATCAACTCAGTCACAGTCACATACAATGATGATATATTCTGGATGGCTGATTGTTAGTGTAGATTTTAAAATATAAGTAAGAGTTCCATTAGTCCTTGATTTTGTGCATTTAAATTCTCAAATTAGTGCTGTCTTAATAAAAATGCGGAGTACTTGTGGCACCTTAGAGACTAATAAATTTATCTGGCCGTAAGCTTTCATGGGCTAAAACCCACTTCATCGGATGCATGCAGTGGAAAATACAGTAGGAAGATGTATATACACAGAGAACATGAAAAAATGGGTGTTGCCATACCAACTGGAACAAGACCAAACCAATCAATTGAGATGGGTTATTATCAACAGGAGAAAAAAAACTTTTGTAGTGATAATCAGAATGGCCCATTTCAAACAGTTGACAAGAAGGTGTGAGTAAAAGTAAGGGGAAAAATTAGCATGGGGAAATAGTTTTTACTTTGTATAATGACACATCGACTCCCAGTATTTATTCAAGCCTAATTTAATGGTGTCCAGTTTGCAAATTAATTCCAATTCTGCAGTGTCTCGTTGGAGTCTGTTTTTGAAGATTTTTTTTGTTGTTGGAGAATTGTGACTTTTAGGTGTGAAATTGAGTGACCAGGGAGTTTGAAGTGTTCTCCGACTGGTTTTTGAATGTTATAATTCTTGATGTCTGATTTGTGTCCATTTATTCTTTTGCGTTGAGATTGTCCAGTTTGGCCAATGTACATGGCAGAGGGGCATTGTCGGCACATGATGGCATATATCATATTGGTAGATGTACAGGTGAATGAGCCTCTTATGGTGTGGCTGATGTGATTAGGTCCTATGATGGTGTCTCTTGAATAGATATGTGGACAGAGTTGGCAATGGGCTTTGTTGCAAGGATAAGTTCCTGGATTAGTGTTTTTGTTGTGTGGTGTATGGTTGCTGGTGAATATTTGCTTCAGGTTGGGGGGCTGTCTGTAAGCGAGGACTGGCCTGTCTCCCAAGGTCTGTGAGAGTGAGGGATTCTCCTTCAGGATAAGTTGTAGATCCTTGATGATGCACTGAAGAGGTTTTAGTTGGGGGCTGAAGGTGAATGCTAGTGGCATTCTGTTACTTTCTTTGTTGGGCCTGTCCTGTAGTAGGTGACTTCTGGGTATTCTTCTGGCTCTGTCAATCTGTTTCTTCACTTCAGCAGGTGGATATTGTAGTTTTAAGAATGCTTGATAGAGATCTTGTAGGTGTTTGTCTCTGTCTGAGGGATTGGAGCAAATGCGGTTGTATCTTAGTGCTTGGCTGTAGACAATGGATCATGTGATGTGGTCTGGATGAAAGTTGGAGGCATGTAGGTAAGTATAGTGGTCAGTGGGTTTCCGGTATAGGGTGGTGTTTATGTGGACATTGCTTATAAGCACTGTAGTATCCAGGAAGTGGATCTCTTGTGTGGACTGTTGCAGGCTGAGGTTGATGGTGGGATGGAAATTGTTGAAATCATGGTGGAATTCCTCAAAGGCTTCTTTTCCATGGGTCCAGATGATGAAGATGTCATCAATGTAGCGTAAGTAGAATGTGTGGAATGTTGGTGTAGAAGGCTTCCTGTAGTGGCCAGGATGGTGTTTTCTGGAAGATTAGCAATGGATTGTAGTTTCCTCAGGAAGTCAGTGGTGTGTTGAAGATAGCTAGGAGTGCTGGTAGCTTAGGGCCTGAGGAGAGAGTCTACATAGCAAGACAATCCTGCTGTCAGGGTGCCAATGCCTGCGAGGATAGGGCGTCCAGGATTTCCAGGTTTATGGATCGTGGATAGCAGATATACTACCCCGGGTTGTGGTTCTAGGAGTGTGTGCAGATTTGTTCCTGTGCTTTTTCAGGGAGTTTCTTGAGCAGATGGTGTAGCTTCTTTTGGTAATCCTCAGTGGGATCAGGGGGTAATGGCCTGTAGAATGTGGTGTTAGAGAGTTGCCTTGCATATTCATATTCTCGTTCATATTCCAACCTATTCATGATGATGACAGCACCTCCTTTGTCAGCCTTTTTGATTATGATGTCAGAGTTGTTCCTGTGGCTGTGGATGGCGTTACGTTCTGCATGGCTGAGGTTATGGGGCAAGTGATGTTGCTTTTCCACAATTTCAGCCCATGCATGTCGGCGGAAGCACTCTTTGTAGAAGTGCAGTCTGTTGTTTCGACCTTCAGGAGGAGTCCACGCAGAATCCTTCTTTTTGTAGTGTTGGTAGGAAGATTTATGTGGATTAGTGTGCTGTTCAGAGATGTGTTGGAAATATTCCTGGAGTTGTAGATGTTGAAAGTAGGATTCCAGGTCACCGTAGAACTGTATCGTGTTCTTGGGGGTGGAGGGGCAGAAGGAGAGGCCCCAAGATAGGACAGACTCTTCTGCCTGGCTAAGAGTATAGCTGGATGGATTAAAAATATTGTTGAGTAAGTTAAGGAACCACTGTTGTGGCTCCTTGGCATGTAGTCGTTTAGATAGTTTAGTGTCCTTTTTACTTTGTAGAGAAGCAAAATGTGTGTTGTAAATGGCTTGTCTAGTTTTTGTAAAGTCCAGCCATGAGGAAGTTTGTGTAGAAGGTTGGCTTTTTATGAAAGTATCCAGTTTTGAGAGCTCATTCTTAATCTTTTCCTGTTTGCTGTAGAGGATGTTGATCAGATGGTTCCGCAGTTTCTTTGAGAGGGTGTGGCACAATCTCTCGGCATAGTCTGTGTGGTATGTAGATTGTAAAAGATTTTTTACCTTCAGTCCTTTTGGTATGATGTCCATCTGTTTGCATTTGGAAAGGAAGATGTCTGTCTGTCTATCTGTATGAGTTTTTTTTCATGAAGTTGATGAATTTCCACTTCCTATGGCTAAATTCAGTGCCTGGCATGGTGACAGGTTTCAGAGTGGTAGCCATGTTAGTCTGTATCAGCAAAAAAAATAAATAATAAAATAAAATAAAATATGAGGAGTACTTGTGGCACCTTAGAGACTAACAAATTTATTTGGGCATAAGCTTTTGTGGGCTAAAACCCACTTCATCGGATGCATGCAGTGGAAAATACAGTAGGAAGATGTATATACACAGAGAACATGACAAAATGGGTGTTGCCTTACCAACTGTAACGAGACCAAACCAATCAATTAAGGTGGGCTATTATCAGCGGAAGAAAAAAACTTATACACTGTAAACCAGTGATATCAGACTTCAGTAGTTCATTACCAAATTAGCGATCAACATTACCCAAAATGTTGTAGCCACAGTAGTGTGAATTCATTGCTCCATTTACTATTGTACTGTATATTCATATTTAAACAAAATGATGGGAAATACTTAGTTTATATATTATTCTCACAGCAAAATGATTGACCAGGTATTACTATTTTATCAACTACAATTGGTTAACATAGTAAAAGCATCCTGATTGATTAATAACTTAGATTGGTTAATAATTAAATCACACAGTGTTTTAATATCATGTGCTCCAAAGAGCCACAGGAGACGCGTTAAAGAGCCACTTGCGGTTCACGAGCCTTAGTTTGAGTATCTGTGCTGTAAGCACACCATCCCTCCACCTTGAATCTGTCATTGGCTTCCCTCCTCTTTCCCATTATGTTCAACTTCTTTACCTTTTGGGCTTTATAGAACTCTGTTCCTGCCTACATTTCTGCTCAGATCTCATCCAGTGACCCATCTTGCTGTTCTTCGTCCTCTTACTTTACTACTTCCTCTGTCCCTGATCCTTCAAAGACCTATGCACATGCTGAACTTTATGCACTGTGTATAGAGAGTCCCACTCATGTCAGTGAGATTACTTACAGTGTATAAAATTAAGCAATACATGTAATTTTTTGAGGATCGGGGCAGGGCTTCAGTCTTCATCTCCCATTCTTTATTGTGCCCCTTCTTTTATGCCATTTCCTTGGTACTATACAGCTTCCCCTTCCTCCTGCAGATCCTTCGTCATAAATCATATCTTCTGTGAAGCCTTCCTATGGTTAGGCCTGGATCTAAAAAGGGACTTAGGCATTGTAATGCTGAGCTTTGCAACACCTAACTGTGTGGCATCTAGAAAATCACTGGAATGCACAGCCTCTACGCTCCCTATGCAATCCATGGAGAAAGATAGGTGTCCAAGAATGGGTCCCCAAAAGCCAACACACTTAGGGGGGAAGATGTTTAAGACAGCCAGTGAAAATGCTAATGAGAAGGTATGTCCTAAGCCCCACCACTCATGGAGTTAGGCAACTTCCTGCATCCTTAATCTAGGTGCCTATCTCTGTTGTGATCCACAGCTGGGAACCCTTCTCCTGGAGTTAGTGTGACTAGATAGCAAGTGGGAAATATCAGGACACTTTTATGGGGTGGGGGGCGAGTGGAGGTATAGTTGCCTATATAAGACAAAGCACCTAATATCGGGCATCTGGTCACCCTACCTGAAGTCAGGTGCCTAAGTCATTTCTTGTGAGAATAACTTATTTGCTTGCCTCACTCCACACAAAGTGGCTGGGGGGAGGAAGAAACCTCCCTTATAAACTTCAGCCCAGTGGGTAAGGTACTCATAGTTCAATTCTCCCCTCTGCCTGATGAGAAGGGAGTGAAAGAGGGGTTTCCCACCTTTCAGGTGAGGTGTCCTAATAACTAAGCTATGGAATCATTCTCACTCTTTTTCTGCTCCAGCAAGAGAGATTTGGCTTCAACAAGAGAGACCCACATCAGAAAATCCTACAATCCAGTAGTTACGGCACCCACCTGAGAGGTGAGAAACCCCTTTTCACATCTCTTCTCCTCATCGGGCAGAAGGAGGAATTGAACCAGGTTCTTACACATCCAATGTAAATGTTTAAGCACTGGGTTAAAGGAGATAAGGTAGGTTGTGCCTCCCCTACCAATTTATGTGGAGCTAGATGTGCTCTGAGCACAACTTGTAGATCAGGAAAGTGAACACCTGGTTTGAGGATTGCTCCAAGGCTGCCTACTGGGTCTATGGCCTGGGTCCCATTCAAAATCAGGAGGAAGAGATCCCCCATTATAACTTTTTAGCCCAGTTTTAGAGCACTCATCTGGGATGTGGGAAACCAAGATTCAATTCCAACCTCTCAGCTGGAGAGGGAGAAAAGAAACCCCTTGTTCAAGTCATATCTCTCAGGAGAATTCTCTAATCACTGAATTCTTGGTTCTTCTTCAAGGAGTGTCCCTATGGGTGCTCCAATTTAGGTGTCTTGACGCCCTGTGCTCGTAGTGGGAGATTTGTAGTAGCAGTGCCATTCCAAGCGGCTACTTAGAATGCGCTGCCAATCGTCCCTCAGTTCATTCTCTACTGCCTTTGGCTCAGGTCGGAATGACAGCAGCACTCCGTCCAACTCGTATATTGCTTAATCTTCACTTTTATTTGTTCTCTTTCTCATCTTCCCCACTTCCCGTCCTTATTTACCCATTTAAAAAAAAACAACCAACAAAACCCTTATTTTCTTCATCCCCCGTCCCTCCCCCCTGGCCCTACAGCAGGGCTCTGCCGATGGTGACTGAACTCCAAACCTTCTCAGCCATGCCTGGTTCCCCTGGATTTAAACGGTGCTTAACCTTCAGGATATCAATTCCTGTATTGGATGGTCACGCTCTCTGCATCCGCTGTCTTGGGAAAACCCACATATCGCAGAAGTGTCCACACTGAAAAAAAAATAACTGCTAGCACACTGACAGCCAGGGACCTCCAACTACAATTCCTAATGATGGAAAAATCCCTCTGGCCAACCTCTGACCCAGAATCCAGAACTCCTCCTGGTCAACAGTCTCTGGCGACAGCCTCAGATAAGGGTTCTGCACAAACCACGCCTAAGGACCCTGCACCTAAGAAGGCGACCAAACATCAGTCACAGTCATCGCCACAAAGAGATCCCCCGACCCCAAAAGAAGCGGTCTCCTGGCGAAAAATCTGCCCTGGTACCAATGGCACCGAGAACCTCGGACCGAGAGAGAAAAGGAACGTCTGGTACCAAGATGTCCCGAGAGCCAAGGCACCGACGCGGCCAGGCTCTCATTTAGGTGCATGGGCGAAAACTAAGCTCCCTAGCTCAGCACCGACAGTGCCTAAGAACGCCTTGGCACCGACTAGTGTAATGGTGCCACCTGCCGCATAGACACAGCCTAGCAAGACCTCGGCACCATCAGAGCATACCATGCTGCAATCCATGGCACCGAGTTTCCCAGTACTGCAGCTCTTTACCAGTCAGGCGGAGCTGGCAATCTCCTCCACGCTGGCAACCCCTTTATTCGGTACCGATGGCACCCCAATCAGGCCAGGACCAAGCCGGATAGGCACTCCTGCTAGATCTGCACCACCGCTCTCTAGCGATGATGAGGAAGGGGATGACTTAAGTCTTTTCACCCCTCGCCATTCCTTCCTGAAACCTGAACCCTCACACCAGAAACCACCCATGCAAAGGCACAACTGGCAGACACTACCATGGATGCCCCTGCCCATTGGTATTCCATTCGCTTGGCCATACTGGGACCCATGGGCAATTTATAGGGCTCAAACTCTTATACCTCACAACCCTCCAGCACCTAGGACTACTCAGTCCCCATCACTGAGGGGACCACTGCCATCAGAAGACCAGGAGGAAGAGGGAGAGGAGCCCCAAGAGGCCCCTTTAGGTGATATACTGCTGCCCACTCATATTTCGTCCTTATCTTAGGATGAAACAATTATGCCACCGCCTCCCACTACAGGTGACAACTTTAAATCCTTCCAGGACTTATTTAAAAGACTGGTAGAATCCCTTGATATCTCTTCAGCAGAGCTGCCAGAGACTCAGCACAAACTCACTGACATCCTGCAGGCATCCCCGTCAGCGAAGATAGCCCTGCCCATTAATTCAGCCATCATGGACCCTGCAAAGACAATATGGAAGACATCTGCCACTATTCCACCGTCCTGCAAACTCTCGGACAGGAAATACTATGTGCCAGCAAAAGGAGCAGAGTTCTTACTCACACATGCAGCTCCTAATTCACTGGTTGTGGAGGCTGTAAACTGAAGGGGAAAGCAGCACCAGTCAAAACCACCCCTCACGACAAAGACTGGAAAAGACTCTACCTCTTCAGATGTAAAGCCTATTCCTCGTCCTCACTGCAATTTCACATAGCAAACTACTCTGCTCTGTTAGCTAAATATACTTACAACTTGTTTAGTAAAATGATCTCTTTTATTGAACAAATCATAGAATATCAGGGTTGGAAGGGGCCTCAGGAGGTCATCTAGTCCAACCCCCTGCTCAAAGCAGGACCAATCCCCAACTAAATCATTCCAGCCAGGGCTTTGTCAAGCCTGACCTTAAAAACTTCGAAGGAAGGAGATTCCACCACCTCCTTAGGTAACGCATTCCAGTGTTTCATCACCCTCCTAGTGAAAAAGTTTTTCCTAATATCCAACCTAAACCTCCCCCACTGCAATTTGAGACCATTCCTCCTTGTTCTGTCATCTGCTACCACTGAGAACAGTCTAGATCCATCCTCTTTGGAACCCCCTTTCAGGTAGTTGAAAGCAGCTGTCAAATCCCCCCCTCATTCTTCTCTTCCACAGACTAAACCATCCCAGTTCCCTCAGCCTCTCCTCATAAATCATGTGTTCCATTCCCCTAATCATTTTTGTTGCCCTCTGCTGAACACTTTCCAATTTTTCCACATCCTTCTTGTATTGTGGGGCCCAAAACTGAACACAGTACTCTAGATGAGGCCTCACCAATGTCGAATAGAGGGGAATGATCACATCCCTCGATCTGCTGGCAATGCCCCTACTTATACATTCCAAAATGCCATTGGCCTTCTTGGCAACAAGGGCACACTGTTGACTCATATCCAGCTTCTCATCCGCTGTAATCCCTAGGTCCTTTTCTGCAGAACTGCTGCCTAGCCATTCGGTCCCTAATCTGTAGCGGTGCATGGGATTCTTCCGTGCAGGACTCTGCACTTGTCCTTGTTGAACCTCATCAGAATTCTTTTGGCCCAATCCTCTAATTTGTCTAGGGCCCTCTGTATCCTCTCCCTACCCTCCAGCATATCTACCTCTCCTCCCAGTTTAGTGTCATCTGCAAACTTGCTGAGGGTGCAATCCACACTATCCTCCAGATCATTAATGAAGATATTGAACAAAACTGGCCCCAGGACCGACCCTTGGGGCACTCCACTTGATACCGGCTGCCAACTAGACATGGAGCCATTGATCACTACCCGTTGAGCCCGACAATCTAACAGCTTTCTATCCACTTTATAGTCTGTTAATCCAGCCCATACTTCTTTAATTTACTGGCAAGAATACTGTGGGAGACCGTGTCAAAAGCTTTGCTAAAGTCAAGGAACAACACGTCCACTGCTTTCCCCTCATCCACAGAGCCAGTTACCTCATCATAGAAGGCAATTAGATTAGTCAGGCATGATTTGCCCTTGGTGAATCCATGCTGACTCTTCCTGATCACTTTCCTCTCCTCTAAGTGCTTCAGAATTGATTCCTTGTGGATCTGCTCCATGATTTTTCCAGGGACAGAGGTGAGGCTGACTGGCCTGTTGTTCCCTGGATCCTCCTTCTTCCCTTTTTAAAGATGGGCACTACATTAGCCTTTTTCCAGTCATCCGGGACCTCCCCTGATCGCCATGAGTTTTCAAAGATAACGGCCAATGGCTCTGCAATCAGATCTGCCAACTCCTTTAGCACTCTCGGATGCAGCGCATCCGGCCCCATGGACTTGTGCTCATCCAGCTTTTCTAAATAGTCCCGAACCACTTCTTTCTTCATAGAGGGCTGATCACCTCCTCCCCATGCTGTGCTGCCTAGTGCAGCAGTCTGGGAGCTGACCTTGTTCGTGATGACAGAGGCAAAAAAAGCATTGAGTACATTAGATTTTTCCACATCCTCTGTCACTAGGTTGCCTCCCTCATTCAGTAAGGGGCCCACACTTTCCTTGACTTGTTGCTAACATACCTGAAAAAACCCTTCTTGTTACTCTTAACATCTCTTGCTAGCTGCACCTCCAGGTGTGATTTGGCCTACCTGATTTCGGTCCTGCATGCCCGAGCAATATTTTTATACTCCTTTTTTTTCCTCTGATCATTTGTCCAATCTTCCACTTCTTGTAAGCTTCTTTTTTGTGTTTAAGATCAGCAAGGATTTCACTGTTAAGCCAAGCTGGTCGCCTGCCATATTTACTATTCTTTCTACACATTGGGATGGTTTGTCCCTGTAACCTCAATAAGGATTCTTTAAAATACACCCAGCTCTCCTGGACTCCTTTCCCCCTCATGTTATTCTCCCAGGGGATCCTGCCCATCAGATCCCTGAGGTTGTCAAAGTCTGCTTTTCTGAAGTCCAGGGTCTGTATTCTGCTGCTCTCCTTTCTTCCCTGTGTCAGGATCCTGAACTCGACCATCTCATGGTCACTGCCTCCCAGGTTCCCATCCATGTTTGCTTCCCCTACTAATTCTTCCTGGTTTGTGAGCAGCAGGTCAAGAAGAGCTCTGCCCCAGTTGGTTCCTCCAGCACTTGCACCAGGAAATTGTCCCCTACACCTTCCAAAAACTTCCTGGATTGTCTGTGCACCACTGTATTGCTTTCCCAGCAGATATCAGGGTGATTGAAGTCTCCCATGAGAACCAGGGCCTGCGATCTAGTAACTTCTGTTAGTTGCTGGAAGAAAGCCTCATCCCCCTGATCCGGTGGTCTACAGCAGACTCCCACCACGACATCACCCTTGTTGTTCACACTTCTAAACTTAATCCAGAGACACTCAGGTTTTTCTGCAGTTTCATACCAGAGCTCTGAGCAGTCAGACTGCTCTCTTACATACAATGCAACTTCCCCACCTTTTCTGCCCTGCCTGTCCTCCCTGAACAGTTTATATCCATCCATGACAGTACTCCAGTCATGTGAGTTATCCCACCAAGTCTCTGTTATTCCAATCACATCATAATTCCTTGACTGTGCCAAGACTGCCAGTTCTCCCTGCTTGTTTCCCAGGCTTCTTGCATTTGTGTATAGGCACTTGAGATAACTTGCTGTTTGTCCTTCTTTCTTAGTATGAGGCAGGAGCCCTCCGCTTTCATGTTCTCCTGCTCGTGCTTCCTCCCGGTATCCCACGTCCCCACTTACCTCAGGGCTTTGGTCTCCTTCCCCCGGTGAATCTAGTTTAAAGCCCTCCTCACTAGGTTAGCCAGCCTCCTTCCGCGGATGCTCTTCCCTCTCTTCATTAGGTGGAGCCCGTCTCTGCCTAGCACTCCTCCTTCTTGGAACACCATCCCATGGTCAAAGAATCCAAAGCCTTCTCTCCGACACCACCTGCGTAGCCACTTGTTGACTACCAAGATTCGAAGGTCTCTATCCAGGCCTTTTCTTTCTATGGGAAGGATGGACGAAAACACCACTTGCACCTCAAACTCCTTTATCATTCTTCCCAGAGCCATGTAGTCTGCAGTGATCCGGTCAAGGTCATTCTTGGCAGTATCATTGGTGCCCACGTGGAAAAGCAGGAAGGGGTAGCAATCCGAGGACTTGATGAGTCTCGGCAGTCTCTCCATCACATCGTGAATCCTAGCTCCTGGCAAGCAGCAGACTTCTCGGTTTTCCCGGTCAGGGCGGCAGATAGATGACTCAGTCCCCCTGAGAAGAGAGTCCCCAACCACCACCACCACCCATCTCCTCCTCTTCAGAGCGGTGGTTGTGGAACCCCATCCCTAGTACAGTGCATCTCATGCCTTCCAATCTGCAGAGTCTCCTTCTGTTCCCTTCCCTCAGATGTATCATCTAGTTCACTCTCGGCATTAGTACCCATGGAGAGAACATGAAAACGGTTGCTTACCTGTATCTGCACTGCTGGTACATGAACGCTCCCCTTTCTTCTTCTGGAGGTCACATGCTGCCAAATTTCTTCACCGTCCTCCTGTCCCCGCAGCGCAGCCTTCAACGTTGTGCCTGTAGAAGCATATCCTGACGTCTGTCCAGGAAATCTTCAGTTTCTCTTATGCAACGCAGGGTCGATACTTGTTTCTCCAGACCTTGAACCTTCTCTTCCAATATGGAGACCAGCTTGCACTTTGTACAGACAAAGTCGTTTCTGTCCTGTGGAAGAAAGACAAACATGGCACATCCAGTGTAGGTCACAACAGCTGAACGCTCCCCATCCTACCTTCTATGAGTTTCCTCAGGAGTTGTAGAAACTACTCAGAGAATCTGGCAAGATGTAAGCCTCAGTGGGCTCTCCCCGGGTGAACTCCCAGGAAACTCCCTCTGTTAGCCTCTCTGCTGTTCGCCACTTAGCTGGTTCGCAGCTGACTGGTTTTTTATAACAGTCAGGCCCACTCAGGGCTCACCTGGAACAAAGCACTCCCAATTCACACTTTTCAAACAAACAACCAATCAAGCACACGGTCAAACTGTCAAACTGTTCCCACAACAGACACTCAGATACTCACCAAAACAGCTCCCCTAATGCAGCCCTTAGCGTACCTCCTCTCAGACAGATCCCAGGCAAACTCCCTCTGTTAGCCTCTCTGTTGTTCACCGCTCAGCTGGTTCGCAGAGGAGATGCCAGAGGACGTGAGGGAACAATACAAAGCCAACGTTGCAGAGGGCTCCTTAATTGCCAAAACAGCTCTGCAGGCCTCCCTTGACTCCACAGACACGGCAGCTCATTCCATCTCCACATCCATGGTTATGCGCTGAGCATCATGGCTCCACCTTTCTGGATTCCCTAGGGAAGTACAAGCCACAGTTGAGGACCTGCCCTTTGAGGGCCAAAGGTTATTTGCTAAGAGATGCTATGCATCTCTTCATACTTTAAAGGACTCACGAACAACCTTGAAGGCCTTGGGTACAAGAAAAACAAGAAAAAACAGGGCAGACTTTATACCCAAAGATTCTGTCCTGCCCCGTACTCCCAACCCCAGAGACATTACGATCAAGGCCACAAAGAAAAGCCAGTGAGGCACAGGCAGAACCAGGATCAATCTGCCACATCTCAATCCATAACATCCTTTCAATTATTCTGAAGTATTGATCGAGAGAACGAGACCTCTATCTGCTCCCATGTCAGAATACCAGATGACCTCCAGTCTCTTTGGAGACTGACTGTTTCCACAATACCCAGTCTGGATTAACATCACTACAGACAAATGGGTGTTTGAAATCATCCCAAAGGGTTACTCTATCCCATTTACTTCTACGCCCCCCCATCCACCTTCCCTGTCCCTCTTCAGGAACCCCTCTCACAAGACCCTGTTGCAGCAGGAAATAAACCATCTCCTGTAACTAGGAGCCATGGAAATAGTACCACCTCAACACAGGGGAAGAGGGTTCTATTTCCGTTATTTTCTCACTCAGAAAAAGAATGGTGGATGGAGATCCATTATGGACTTACGCAAACTAAACAAGTTTGGACACAATGCTTCAAAATGGTAACTTTGGCAACCATAATTCTGGCATTAGAGATCATTAATTCTCGTCCCTCGACCTCCAAGACGCTTACTTCCATGTTACTATTCACCTAGTGCACAGAAGATTCCTATGCTTCATTCTAGGCCGTCAGCATTATCAATACAAAGTGCCCCCCTTTGGCTTATCTACGCCCCAAGGGTATTCTCCAAGGTCCTAGCCATCGCCGCAGCTCACTTCTGCAGGCTAGGGGTAATGATGTTCCCATACTTAGACAATTCCCTCATAAGAGCACCAGCTCAGCAGAACGCAATACAAGTCACACAAACTGTGAAACCCGAGGTTGGTGAAGAGGGTTAAATGAATGTCCAAAAGTCCACTCTGGTCCCTGTCCAGCAACTGGAGTTTTTAGGGGCCTATCTCGACTGCCTCTCAGCACAAGCCTGGTTACCCCAACAACGATTCCTCAATCTAACCAGGCTAATAACAACGATCACAAACATCAGCCCCCAAATATCCGCCAGAGCCTGCCTACAACTCCTTGGGCATACGGCTGCCACAACTTATGTAGTCAAACATGCCAGACTGCATATGGAACCATGATCTTTGCCCACCCAACAACCAAATGATTCTTAAAGGGCATGACCAACATCTACCCTCCTCTGAAATACCCTACTCCTATATGGGACCTTAACCTCATGGGGAAACCATTTGAACCCCTTGCGACTTGCTCATAGTTACATGTATTGATGAAGGTCTCCTTCCTTATCGCAATCACTTCAGCAAAAAGAGTAGGGGAACTAGGAGCCCTAATGGCACACCCGCCGTATACTATATTCCATAAAGACAAAGTGATCCTAAGAGCCCACCCTAAATTTATACCTAAAGTCATCTCCACATTTCATTTAAACCAACCGATTTACTTACCTGTGTTTATTCCAAAACCCCATGCCGACACCAGGGAGGCATCCCTTCACACTCTCAATGTCCGTCGAGCTCTGGTCTTCTACCTAGAAAGAATAAAGTAATTTAGAAAATCATCATGTCTCTTTCACGTCACAGAGCAATCGAAGAGCGAGGTCATCTCCAAACAAAGACTATTTAAGTGGATTTCTGGCTGTATCCACCTGTGCTATCATCAGAGCAACATTCCAGCTCCATCTGGGATTCATATGCACTCCACCAGAACACTATCCACATCAGTGGCATTTCTCAGTAATGTACCTATTCTAGACATTTGCAGGGCAGCTACCTGGGCCCCAGCACACACGTTTACCAAACACTATGCCCTAGAACAACATTCTGCTGCTGATGCGCAGTTCGGACAATTGGTGCTATCCACCATCAACAGAGATGCTCCGAAGCCCCTCCTTCCATCGGGGATACTGCTCCATAGTCACCTATAAGGCTGGAGACTATAATGTAGGATTAGGCAAACCAATAGGAGGCATTTTGGTAAATTTGAGGTTTATATTAGGCAAAAAAAAAAAAAAAAGGAGGGTTAGAATAAGATATAAACCCTATGGGCCGAGTAATGTTGTTTCAGGATGAAATTTTTAACTCTTTCAACATTTCCATCATTAACTTGTTAAAATAATTATTGATTTACATACACTCCAGGTTGTAGCATAGAAATGGATTATTTTCCTTATGAAATCTGAAAAAAATAATCCATTTGACAGGTTAAATTATTAATGCAAATGGTAACTAACATTATTTTATATTTGTTCCTCGAAAAAAGTTTTAAGAAATTATGCACGGAATCACTTTTGCAATTTAAGAAAATAAATACATGTTTTGCACAGTGGTAGATTTGAGATGGTCTTGTTTCTGGAACATATATAGGATAAAGATATGTGAGAGGCTCTCACTGTCTGTGCTAAGGGTAGAAGAAGAAGGGGAGTGGATGAATTCAAGTTGGCGTTTCATAGCTGGTGGGAGGGAAGTGGTTGTGGATGTTACCTTGTAGTTTTGTATTATAGACAGAACTTATAACACAGCTTCTAAGATCTCATCTGCAGTGAGCATGCTAGCAGCCTGGGATTGCCAGAAATGAGCAGGCCTTTCTATGCAATTGCTCCTCCCAGAAGCTGTGGGGCTGGGCACAACAACTGAAAACAGGGAAGCTGTCTTCCCTGTGCTTTCAGTGTTCCACTTACAGGTAAGTGGGACACAGAGTTGTAAAAAAAAATGGATAGGGTAAAAGCAGAGGGAGAGAGGGTTGCAGGAGCTAGAGAGTGTAGGTGGAGCAGCAGGGAGGGAGGAGGACAGGAGCTCGGGAAGCGGGATTTGGATAGGAGCAGGGCAGGGGCCATGAGATGGGACCAGAAAGATTTGTAATCATTAGAGGACACTCCTCTACTGAGCCTGGAATTGAATACGAGTCCTTCCTGAGTCCTAACATTCCACTTCTGTGAGCAAATAGCTGTGAAACCCTCTAACAAAGTGGGTCTCATTCTGCCTCTAATAGCTCGTCCGCACAGAGGATAACACCCTACTACTGCTTCTTTATTTAGTGTGTTAGTTCAAGTGGTAGAGGTCTGTGCTGTAGATTTAAAGTGCTCTTCTGTAAACTCAAATGGGAGTCAGTATGACTCCACCTGGAATTTTTGTTATTTCAATTTCTTAAAAATTATATTTAAAAGCCTGTGGTTAAAGGTCATTAAGGTTGCAAAGTCAAGCACTTAAAAGTCAGAAAATGCCAGAATTAAGGCTGTCTTTGTAGGCTGACTTCGGCTCCCTTATGCCTATGCATTATAATGCAGTCTTTAATTATATTATCACATACTATTTTTCCCACAGGCTCACTACCTCATTCAGTGCACAGGATGATGATGCTGTGGGGATGAATTAGGGTTTTGTAGTAAATGACGCTGCTGTTTGTAAGATCCCTGCCTCATTTGTTGCAGAAGCTGGAAGGTGTGAATGAAGCAGATGGCTGAAGGAAGAGAAAGGATAGTTTTATGGTTAAGGAAGTTGAATGCTACCGTGGAGAACTGGATTCTAGCTATGTATCCATCAAGTTCCTGTGTGATGCTGGGCAAGTCTCTTAAATCAGTCTTTTCACAGGTGGCCACTAATTGCATGTTTCTCCTATGTGATACACCTGGGGCCAGATTTGCTAAATTGCTGAGCAGTCGTGACTGCAACTGAAGACAATGGGAGTTGTACATACAACATGCTACATAATGCTAAGTACTCTGAACAATTTCTTGGCTTCCAATGGCCTATGCCAAGGTTCCTTTGTGCTACTATAATAGTGCAAAGGTACCTTAAAACCATCCTAGGAGCATAGAAAATAAACTATCCAATTAACCTAGCCCTTCTTTTCTCTTTATGAACCAATTCTGATGTGTGTATTTATTGTTCATATTACTCAACAAATAGTTTGGATAAGCAACTTTTAGGCTATTGGAAGTTCACAAACTGTTCACTTTTTTTCAATATTGTTGTCTGAGGACTATAGTGATATTTGTATTCTAGAAACGTGTTTTAAAACAAAGTTAAATTGAGTGTTTTGTTCAAAGAGAGCTGAAATGGGAGATATAAATCCAACCTGGGCCATTGGGGAAGCTTTTCTTTATGGCTTCCAGGTGGCAGGCCCTCAGTATCACTTTAGGAAATAAGACAGAGGGTGAGTGGGGAACAGCAAGAAATGACCTGGTGAGAGAGAGAGAGAGAGAGAGAAAAGAGTAGAAACAAAGGTCCCATCAACATGATTGCAGGGATTTCCTTTCACTGGTGTAACTATTGGACACTCAGAGAAGCTTACTCCTAAGAGCACTTGCGGCAAATTAAGCTTTGGAAGAACTGTATGTAGAAAAGTAAGTCTTGCATAGGTAAGTTAAAGATGCCCTGGAAAAAGTTATTGCAAGGGATTTTTATCATATTTCAATACAGTTCTGCTCAGCTTCCTGACAGGTTTCAGAGTAGCAGCCGTGTTAGTCTGTATTCGCAAAAAGAAAAGGAGTACTTGTGGCATCTTAGAGACTAACAAATTTATTTGAGCATAAGCTTTCGTGAGCTACAGCTCAATTCATCGGATGCATTCGGTGGAAAATACATTGGGGAGATTTATATACACACACAGAACATGAAACAATGGGTTTTATCATATACACTGTAAGGAGAGTGATCACACGTAAAATATCCACGTAAAAGAATAAATGGACACAAATCAGACGTCAAGAATTATAACATTCAAAAACCAGTTGGAGAACACTTCAATCTCTCCGGTCACTCGATTACAGACCTGAGAGTGGCTATCCTTCAACAAAAAAACTTCAAAAACAGACTCCAGCGAGAGACTGCTGAATTGGAATTAATTTGCAAAGTGGATACAATTAACTTAGGCTTGAATAGAGACTGGGAGTGGATGAGTCATTACACAAAGTAAAACTATTTCCCCATGTTATTTCTCCCCCCAACCCCACCCCACACTGTTCCTCAGATGTTCTTGTTAACTGCTGGAAATGGCCGACATTGCTTGTCACCATGAAAGGTTTTTCTCCTCCCCCCCAGCTCCTGCTGGTGATGGCTCATCTTACGTGATCACTCTCCTTACAGTGTGTATGATAAAACTCATTGTTTCATGTTCTCTGTGTGTGTATATAAATCTCCCCACTGTATTTTCCACCGAATGCATCCAATGAAGTGAGCTGTAGCTCACGAAAGCTTATGCTCAAATAAATTTGTTAGTCTCTAAGGTGCCACAAGTACTCCTTTTCTTTCAGCTTCCTGAGTGTGTGTTTGAATAGCCAAAGAAGATACAAGTACCTTACTCACTCCATGGGTATATTATATCAGTTATCCTGTCCAGTCTGGTCTAAGCTCCTCATCCGGATCTTTTATTCTGAACTGAGTCAAACATTACCTGAAGTTGGTCCCTTAATGAGATCCATATTTTGGTAGTTATCTACCTGCTATCAGTTAAGCAGTATACAGGGCACTAGTCTTTCAATTAAGCAGTATAAATGGTCTTTGAGCCTGCTGCAGTGATCAAGAGACTGCACCAGGGGAACAGTGTTTGGGAAAAGTATTTGGAAGGGATCTACGTGAGAGGAAGGAAAAGAGCTAGTTCTAGCCTGAAAAGAACAGGTAAAATAGCTATTGTCATTGATGTTTCGCACATCCCATTCTTAATATAGTTGGAGAAGGTAATGTGCGAGTTCCTAGGTTTCCATCTGAAATGCTATTGAATGGTATGAGTTTTATTTGGCTCCCACCACTTCCTTTTAAAATTAGAGGTTGGTCCCAGGCATCCTAGTACAAAAAGGATTAAATCATATTTGCTATGGTAACAGAGGTAGGTGACCTTTAAATTCCTCTTGTTAGCTGTTATAATAATTGTCAATTGAGTAACTAACTTTAAGATCCAGCAGGTAATTTTTAACATACTTTTTACTGCTTTAAATCTTAGTCACATGCTGAAGACATCTCAAAGCCATAACTTAGGAGCCACTGATAAATCCTGAAAACACTGACAGTAATATAATATTTAACAGAAAAATAAAAATATCAACTACAGATTAGTTACTAGCGATACATTTCTGTAGTTGTAGTATTCGTGGTTATTTAACAGTACAGTCAGTATTGGTGACTTTTTTTTTTATGACTATAGCCTGAAGGAAATATTCTTAGCTATGTTTTTCTGTTTCCAACAGAAAAGCATGAGATTTTAAGAAAAAATTTGTTCTTAGTTATGCAGGGGTAAATCCAGAATAATTCTGCAAAAGTCAGTGCAGTTATCTTGGATTTGCACTTGAGTAATTAACAGTAGACTTTGGTCCTTTGTATGTTGTTGAAATCTGGTTCATTGAATACATCCAGCATTTCTTTCTGGTATTTCTAATTTGCTGATTTGAGATGATATTTTTCTATTCAGTAAGATTAAAAGAGAGTGCTTGGGAAACAGTTGTATGTAAGAGACACAGATGGGACTGCTACAGCTAGAGATCTCTAAAGAATTCTACCACCACAGTATTATGGCAATCTAGAACATAGATGTAATGTACCCTTTGGAAGATGAATCCCAGGAAGGTCTTACGAAGCACTTGAGAAACTACTGAGAAAAAGCTGCTACTCTGAATACTGAGAAAATTGGATAAAAGGATAAAATACCTGCAAAATGAATTGAAGTTGGGAACTGAATAGGGAAGGGAAATAAGGCAACATAAGCAATATCTGAGACTGACCAAACTATATGAGAGCAAGTGAAAAATACAGAAGGAAAAACTTCATCCATGTGTCTTCTATTTCTCTTTTGCTGAGTAAGCAGTAAAATAGAATTGATTTACCAGTCTCCGATCTTCCCTTTTTCATGTAGGTAGTGAGCTGTACAAACGAACTACATTTGTTGGTAGGCACAAGTCTTCTGGAAGTTACTGTTCTAACTCTTTCTCTTAGACAAAAGCATCAAAAACAATGTCTCACAAATCGTTGTTTGGACAGTAATATTTTAATATGTAGTAGGTAGAACTCTTTTGACTGTGGGGAGAATAGGTCAATGCACATAGAAAAAAATAAGTGAGACTTCCTGATGAAATGTCAACAAGACAAAAATTGAAATCACAGCAGGCATTTTAATAATGGAATAATGTGGACTACCCATCACCACCCATGATCAAGACCATTTGGGATTCAGAATATTAAGAGCAGAGCAACTGTGCATAACAGCCGGTGTTCAACATCTGTCATGCTGGAGTCCATTAATGTTCAATTGCATTCTATTGTTTTCAGATTATTCAACCTCATTTCATTGTCATTGTTTCTGCTAGGGATTAATCAACTGTTTACAACTACATGGGGTTTTGGAGTCATAATGGAACCAATTAGTACAGAGTTTTCGACAAATATACAGTATTCAATCCCTAATGAAAAATTACAAGTACTTGGTAACAATTTAATCAAGCTTGAAATCAAATACACAGAATAAATCATAGTGTGAAACATTTTTGAGATTCTGCATATTTCATAAAGACAGAATAAAATAAATAAAAGTTCCTTGTAAATTTGTGAATCTTTGTTTTAAAGAGAGCAATGAAAACATGCTGAAATTATATTAAATACCAAAATTAAACATGGTCTTTATAATCAACGGCAGAAATTATCTTTTGATGATGGTGAATAGATTATCTTTGTTTCTTTTAATTTTAATTGTTCTGAGCTCCTTTTACCTATTTGGAGATATTTCTAAGTAGCAACATTTCCTTTCTATATAAATTTTAGGCACTTGTATATACTGTGTGTTTGCACGCATTAGATACATAACCAGAGGATGCATGTGTGTGTATCACTCTCTCCTCATATATTATGAATTAATTTTCCATTAAATAAGTCCATATTTACATCTTAATTACTATGAAAATATTTTTCAAAATTTCAGTATATTAAAAATTAAATATATTGCAGGTTTCCAGTATCCACTGAAATATTGTGCTCCCTACAGAAATGTTCCATATAGTGTCTACAATAGTATTTAAATTCTGAGTCATAAAGCTTTTCTAATAGATAAACAGTCATCTGGAGTCAACATTTTACAGTCCCAGACTGTATTATACACTTCCACAAAGCATGAAATTATCCTTTTAACAGTTACCTCTGCCACCCCTAGTAGTTTCTAATAAATACTTCTAGTTATGTGTTGAGAGAGATTTTTTGCTGAGTTGCAAAAGATTATTCACTGAAAAGACTTTTGCCTAACTGTTGTGATTCTTGTGAGGCCAGCCAGACACTAGTCCAGATGGCACGTTGTTAGTGCTGGACAGACATGGCTTTGGACATGGCTCTGGGTTTTTTAAATTTTGCGTCGTGTCCCCGTGACCCCCCCCCCCCGTTAGTTCCCAGGGTGGGAAGGTACTGGGATGGAAACAGAGAGCTGCCCGCCCACCTGCTGCCACCTGTTCAGCTCTTGCTGCTGCTTTTATAAAGCCTCTTCTTGCCCGTACGATATGATCACTGCATACCCACAGTAATTGAGGAAGGAGTAATCTTTCTTTCACTCACAGAAAGTCTTTTTCAGATTGCCACAGTTCTCAATTACAAAATACATTATCCTGAGAAGACCTGGGGCTTTTTCTGCCAGTTGATACAAACTGACCACCGGAATAAATGTGTTTAATCCATTAAAATCTTGTTGGATTAAACAGACTTTTTTTCTTCAGAAACTGAATTTTTGAGAATGGAGATGGTGTTTATTTCTCTCATTGCCAAGCTTAAAGAAATGTAAAGAATGACAGAAACAGACTAGTTGCTAACTACAGTTCTGTTTGTTTTTTCCTTATTAAACAATAAGCAACAATTGTAAAACTCCTGGAAAATGGTTATTTTTTTGGAGATGCTGTAAAAAAAACAAAAACCAAAAAATCTTTCACACTGACTTCTAGGAACACACTCGAAGTACAGATATTGTGTTCGAAGGCTGTTTTTCCCAACACATTCCAGCTACTGCAAATTTTTTGGGAGGGTGAGGAAGGCTCAGTATTAAAGTGGCAACAAATATGAAATCTTCAAAATCAAACGTGGATTCCGGTTTAGAGTCAGATACCCAGTGCAAAAGTGGAACAGGCTGTGTAGTGAAATGTGACTCAGAAAGAATGGAGAGTGCTGCCAAAAGGAGACTGGCTGCTAATGCCAGGGAAAGGAGAAGAATGCAAGGACTGAACACAGCCTTCGACCAACTAAGAAAGGTGGTTCCACAGTGGGGTCAAGATAAAAAACTCTCCAAATATGAGACCCTTCAGATGGCATTAAGTTACATTATGGCTCTAACTAGGATCCTTGCTGAAGCAGAGAGATACAGCACTGAAAGAGACTGGATTAACTTTCACTGTGAACACTTCCATCAGGAGAACTACCACAGTTATATGGGACAGAAAATGGAAACAGACAATGACCCATATGCACAAAGAATCTTCAGTTATCCACCTGACCATTTTCAACTAGCTAATTAGAACTAAATTATGGGCTAGTATAATTCAACAGACCAACTGAGTAATTTTGAACAGTTAGCAAGAATTAAGCTGCTGAATAAGGTAATCTTGTCATTATAACAGCTATATTCTTGTTTACTATTTATGCTGATGTTGCTTAAATAAATTTGTTTTGAAAAATTTTAATTGCTATGCCTCTAAGAAGATTGTTTGTTTGTTTGTTTTCCTGGTTATTAATGAAATGTGTATAATAAATTTGTGTTTTGTATATTTTATTTATGAAATATTTGTAACAATCCCTTCATAGTTCATTTGAATGTTATTAAATTTTACATTATCTTTGCTGTGATGGATCATGTCGCATAATATTTTACACACCAGCGGCCAAATTGATCCATGGTATAACTAAACATGGATAAATTTGTTCCCATGTGTCTCCCTCCCCCCCCAGCTTTGAGGATACATTTTTGTTTCCTATCCAGTGGATACCATGAAAAAGATCATTAAAATGCATTCAAGTCAGAGAACTGACTTTAAACTTTGTCAGTTTGATATATGGGTTGTGTAGGTTTACTTTAATACTAAATAGTTTATCAGAAAAGAGCTAATTTCAAGCAGTGTACAGAATATTTTTTCTTTAAGCTGGCTGTAAAAGCAGATGTTTATATATTGTAAAGTGAATACTCGCATGAAAGTAGAGATCTAACTCTTAAATTTTGTAGGTTTTACCTACATGTATGCTTTGTGGGCTTTTTTGTTTTGTTTTTCTTTTCTTTTTTCTCCCTGGTATCTGGAAACAATAATCAATTTTGTAAATAAAATTTTTTTTTCCATTTGAAATGACCTTTCTGACCTACCTGAAATAGTTGGAGTCCTACTGTGGGTGTTGTGCGTTGGTGGGTTTGCTACAGTGAATGTTACGCTACCTCAATCAGGCTCTCATCAATTATCATGAAGAAAAAGCAACTACTTACTATATGAAATGATTTTGCCTTTGCGTGCTACTGCAGTCAGAATCATTGTGCTAGGTGCTGTACAAACACATGGTCAGACTTAGTCCATGCCCCAAAGAATTTTTAATCTAAAAGATAAAGGTGGAGAAAGGTGAAAAAAACATCCAAGTAAAGTAGTTGGGTTGAAGGCTGGCATACCTCTTGTTTATTCCATAGACTTGTTTTCTTTTTGGGGAGGTAGGTGGGAAGTAGATAGAAAGGGAAGAGGAGGAAGGGATGGGACGAAGTTGATGAAATGTTGGGGGAGGTGAAAGTGAGGAGTAGGCCGGGGGAAAGGTAGAAGTGATTGTAGCAGAGTTCATAGTCTACATAACTTCAAGTGCAGATGATGTCCATTGTGATGTCTGAAGGCTGCTCCTGCTGGTGCTGCTAGTGGGCGGCTTCCAAGAACCAGCTATTGTTGATCCTGGCTTTGTAGGTTAAGGGTATGGGAGCTGCAGAGAAGGCAGTTAGGTTCCTTGCAGGGTCCTACCATATCCTGTATTATATCATTTTCTCAAGTGAAAGGCGTTACTGAAATAACTAGGGAACTTTGAATGAAGAGCAAAATCAGCAGTAGAAACTGAGCCCTGACGTGAAAGAGACGTCTGAATACTGAGAATGGTTAGACTCAAAAGCCATGGTCTTGCACATAGGCACCGACTCTGTGGGTGCTCCAGGGCTGGATAACCCATGGGAAAAAATTAGTGGGTGCTCTGCACCCACTGGCAACCAAGCTCCCTGCCCCACCTCACCTCCGCCTCCTCCCTTGAGCACGCTACGTCCCTGCTCCTCCGCCTACCTCTTAGCGCTTGCTGCCGCCAAACAGCCTTAGCAAGCTCCAGGGGGAAGGAGGTGGGGAAGAGGCGGGGATTTGGGGAAGGAGTCAGAATAGGGGCAGAGAGGGGGCGGAGTTGGGGCGAGGACTTTGGGGAAGGGGTTGGAATGGGGGCGGAAGGGGGAAGGGCAGGGGTGGAGTCGGGGCAGGGCCGGAGGTAGAGGGGGGTCAAGCACCCACCAGCTCCAGTAGCAGTCGGCGCCTATGGTCTTGTAGTCTTTATTCTGGCAGAACTTTCACTGAAATAAATTATCAAAATTTTGCTCTTAGTTAGTACTCTGTAGCCCCACAGATTTCATAGGAGTCAGACTGGCTACCCAGGAGGAAATTGACCCAATGGAAGTTTTACTGGAATAAAGGCTGCAGGACTGGGCTCTACTAAACCTATGTTTGGTACACATAAAAAGGAAATCCTATTTTTGTGAACAACTTTGTCCAGAAAATGCTGGCATATGTTATAATTAAGCCTGCAAGTCTCTCATGGAGGTCACGGAAGTCACGGATTCCATGACTTTCCATGACTTCTGCAGTGCTGGTGCTGGCTCAGGGGCTGCCTAAGCTGGGCAGCCCCTGAGCCAGCAGCAGCAGTTTGGGTGTTTTGGGAGGGGGCTAGAGACAGGGGTAGTGGGTGCAGAGGGGCACTCATTTTGGGGTAGGGAGCTCCCTGGCTCCCACTGGCATGGCACTGAAGCTCCTAGGCGGCGGGGCTCCCAGCCAATGGAAGCTGCGCAGCCAGTGCTTGTGGTGGGAACAGTGCGTGGAGCCCCCTGACTCCTCCACTGCCTAGGAGCTGTAGGAACACGCAGAACTGGGTAGGGAGCCCCTGCCAGCCCCGCCAACCCTCCCCTCAGCACCAGTTGGGGTCCCGGGCTGTGCACTGTGGCCTGCCTCTCCCCCAGCACCAGAGAGGTCCCAGGCCACCTCCCCCAGAGTACCCGCAGCCCCCTGCCCAAGTTTTAATTAAGGGTATATAATAAAATTCATGGACAGGTCTCGGGCCATGAATTTTTGTTACTGCCCATGACTTTTACTAAAAATACCCATGACTAAAACGTAACCTTAGTTATAATGTTGCTGTAGCTGCATATCGTATATCAGCAATCCTCTCTCTTCAGCAACATGTATAGTAGATCACCAAAACACTGTTTTACTTCTCATTAATTGGAAACATATGTCAATGTGTAAATTGTCTACAAGGAAAGCATTTTTACATACAGGGAGCCAAATTCTGCCCTCTTGGGGAGTGCAGCCCCACTTAGATTGTGCTATTGACCTTATTAGAAATGCATATACACAGAGGGCAGAATTTGATCCATGACTTTGTTTTATGATATTATCCAATTAATGCTGTATTATATGGATACACTAAAGATTGTTTTCCCGCTAATAGATGGGGGATTCAGGTACATACCTTCCACTAGTATTAATGGGGAAAATCTGTGCTGACTTACACCCATTCAATCCCTGTAACCTCTGAGCAGAGACAGTGTCTTCCTCTTTGTTTGGTTAGCCTCTAGCTTGCAGGCACTACTATAGTACACCTAGATAATGGGGTTGCATGGCATGAACAGCACAGACTTTGCCTCAGGGAAAATTATCCTTTTAAGTCTCTTGGCAGACACATGGGACAATACACAAGTGTAAACGAAAAAGTATATTTAGTGTTTAGAAACAGCATTGGTGGGCTACAAGTTTATAATTAAATGATAAAGCACTTCTAAAATTACTTTTTTTCACGTGTAATCTTGTGGTACACAAACTACTATATGATTTCATGCCATACATAATCCATGTAACAGTAATTCATACACATGCTCCTCCCATTGCATATTCCATATATTATTATTTATCTTCCAGTAGAATATAACTGATAATTTAAGTATAAAATATTGAAATAGTGTGTAAAGAATTACATTATAATACTGCTATTAAACCCACAAAGGGAAAAGTAAAGGAGTACTTGTGGCACCTTAGAGACTAACAAATTTATTAGAGCATAAGCTTTCGTGAGCTACAGCTCACTTCATCGGATGCATTTGGTGGAAAAAACAGAGGAGAGATTTATATACACACACACAGAGAACATGAAACAATGGGTTTATCATACACACTGTAAGGAGAGTGATCACTTAAGATAAGCCATCACCAACAGCGGGGGGGGGGGGGAAGGAGGAAAACCTTTCATGGTGACAAGCAGGTAGGCTAATTCCAGCAGTTAACAAGAATATCAGAGGAACAGTGGGGGGTGGGGTGGGAGGGAGAAATACCATGGGGAAATAGTTTTACTTTGTGTAATGACTCATCCATTCCCAGTCTCTATTCAAGCCTAAGTTAATTGTATCTAGTTTGCAAATTAATTCCAATTCAGCAGTCTCTTGTTGGAGTCTGTTTTTGAAGCTTTTTTGTTGAAGTATAGCCACTCTTAGGTCTGTGATCGAGTGACCAGAGAGATTGAAGTGTTCTCCAACTGGTTTTTGAATGTTATAATTCTTGACGTCTGATTTGTGTCCATTCATTCTTTTACGTAGAGACTGTCCAGTTTGGCCAATGTACATGGCAGAGGGGCATTGCTGGCACATGATGGCATATATCACATTGGTAGATGCGCAGGTGAACGAGCCTCTGATAGTGTGGCTGATGTGATTAGGCCCTATGATGGTATCCCCTGAATAGATAGGGAAAAAAAAAAAGGGAAAAGTGAATCAAGATAGAGATCAAAGATCTACAATCCTATTACTGAAGAATTTAAACACATCGTCTCCTTGAAAGACACCATAGTGCAATGGATTGGATGTAAACACATTGTAAATTAGGCCACTGGATCCATATCTGCTATTGAACTACAGTAAAAGAAAATTAAAATCTCCATCCTCTTAGTCTTGATTATACTACTGGGAGTTCAAACTCAATAAACTACTTGGGCAAGGTGGATCACTTGATGATTACCTGTTCTGTTCATTCCCTGTATAGGGCACCTGGCATTGGCCACTGTCGGAAGACAGGATACTGGGATAGATGGACCTTTGGTCTGACCCAGTATGGCCGTTATTATGATCTTATGTTTATCTTCTTAATAGTAATTAGTAACAAAAAGCCATTTCTCTGCTATACATAACTTTGCAGTGGCTTTGTTCTTAAGGTGGATATAATGCTAGACTGGAAGTTGAAATTTCCGATTTATCTATAGCACAGTTGGCAATAGTACAAGTTTCCCCATGTTTATCTGGCAATGTGCTTTAATTCTGATCTGGAGGGGCCCTTACTAGGAGAGAATGCATAGCACTGTCTACTTAGCATTCAAGCCCAGATTTTCAGAAGTGGATGTCTTGGATGTCTTGCTTTCTCTGTGTTTGGATTTGAGGGACCTTGGCCTGATTTATTTATTTATTTATTTTTAAGTCTGGGTGTCCACAACATCAGTTGAAGTCAGTGTGAAGTGGAAGTGCTCAGCACTTCTGAAAATCAGTTGGACACCCTGAAATCAGCAGCTGCTTGAGGCCTCTCTGTCTAAGACTGTCAAGGTTTTTGTGATGTGGATACTTGACCACTGAGACACCAGTTAATTTCACACAGGCTGTTGAACAGCTGTCAGAGAACCTCAGAAGACTGGGAAGGGAAAATGTAGTCGGATTGTTTAAAGTAAGCCCTAATCCGGCACCAAGTTCCCTATAGGCAGACCAATGTGCCCACACACATTCCTATTCACTTCAGTGGGACTCCAAATGCAAGCAGAGGCCCAGCCACGTGGAACTTGGTACATTTACCCACCCAGGCTGAATTCTAATTGTTGACACAGATTCTGATCCCACTTACATCTGTGCAAACCAGGAGTAACTCAATTTTATTATCAAGATACTGTGTCAAATGCAATTACACATTTATAAAAACCGTGAACATGAGATCAGAAATGGGTCCCATAATATCCCATTATTACACATCACCTGGGCTATTCAGTCATTCTCTTCTAGTAATGTTAAGTAAGTGTTCACTCCCTTGGATTGTGATTTGCCTCTGCTATTAAAATTAATGTATTGGTGGAGGCCAGAAATACTTGTTTTGCTAAATATTTGTTGCTCTACTAAATATACTTGTAACTGATATAAAAAATTGTATGCTAATAGGAAATTAATGCTTGTCCTTAAATAATATGCTCAATGCCATAACAAGCTCAAATCCCATTCCAGGGTTTCCATCTTTGAACTTACCTGTGGGACAGGGCCCATGGTCGCTGCGGGGCTTGAGTGGCAATTTGTGATTTGGGAGGGAAAAAACAGGCTGTTCTCTGTGTAGGGAGTGAAACCCAAATTCCAAGTGCAGGATGGGCTAGAACTCCCTTTTCTCTTATGTGCTGAGGGATTGCGGGGAAATGTAATTCGCTAACAGCCAGTTTATACTTCTTGGCTGCGGCAAACCCTATATGAAGGAGAGACTTGGTGGGGAGCAAGAGGAACTGCAGAATTTCTCCCAGGTGGGACAAATAACCTAGGGTTTGGTTTTGTTTTCTTTCATCTGTGTTCATTTAGAAAAACCTTTTGAGACAGATTTCTCTGGGGAAGGACAATATTAACCTCGGAAAACTGGGAAGGGAAAATCTAGTCAGATTGTTTTACATTTTTGTAATTTAAAGAACTCCATGAGTTTGGCCCTTTTGCATTATTTTTCCTGCCACATGCTCATACCAATTTGCATGTAACAGGATGGGCAGTCTTTGTTATTCCTTATATCTAGTGACAACTGCTAGGTTCTCAAGTTCTATCAAGGATCCAACAGACCCAGTTATAGAATCTTTGGTGTCTTGTGTGGGAACCTGGAGGTGGGGAAGGTGCTTTATAAGTGTATAAATGACGATAATTATGGATGGAGCCATCGCCATGTTAAAAATGCACATTTTACCAATCTCGCAGGGATTCTCTGAGGATTTTTATTTTTTGTACAGTGCTTTAATAGTATAAAGTGCTACATACTTTTTATTATTATTTATTATTAACCTGCTTGGCGGAAATGTGGAGCTGAAAACCACTCTCTGTCAGATATGCAACACCCAGATCCTAATGCACAGACAAGGATATGGGATGATGTATTTGCTGATCTTCCTAAATGGGAAAATGTAATCCTAAATGAATAATCGCATGGCAGAAAAATAAATAACCTTTCTTGATAGCTGGAATATATAGGGGGGGAATTTTCAAAAGTGCTCTGCCTTGGCCTAAGTATGATTCACGTTGAAGTCAATGGGCAGGGCTCTCTATAGATATGTGAGGTCACTGCTGTCCTCTGTGGTTCTCTTTGGATCCCAGCCTGCTTGTTTTGCCACAGAGGTTGCTGCAGTAATTTTGGAACTCACAGAGCTGCAGTAACCTTTGAGAACTGTGACTGAGAAAGGGAACCCAACAAGCGTGTTACCTGGGGAAGCACACATGGTTTGTGGTGGGAGCTCTGCATAGTCTCTCTCCTTCTCCCACATGATTGTTATGGGAAGTGGGCAGGACCCTTTCTTTCCCAGTTGACAGCTCTTAATGTGGTCTGTGGATGTGCTCTGAGGAGCACCCATTTATTATTACTAGTTTGTATTGCTATAGTGCATAGGGGCCCTACTGTGTGGTCAGGGCTCTGTTGTGCTAGGTGCTGGACAAACATAAAACCAAAAGGCAGCGATTCTCTCATTATTGATCCTCTCTGGTATGGTAGGGTTGGATGTCCATTTTTCATGGAGCTTGTCCTGATTTTTTGAAGGATTGTTGCTAAACAAAAGAATGAAGTTCTTTACGTGATTGTGAAATTATGATGGGATGAAACTGCTTCACAGACACAGTGTGCTGTATAACTCTGAGACATCACTTTTCAGCAACATGGTCACCGTATGCAAGAGACTCATAAATATCACCTATGGAATTGATCTTCAAGCCAGCGGAAGTTTGCTGTTGACTTACATGGAGCACTGTTGGACTCCACTATGGGCCAAACTGGGGCAGCGAATGTGGCTCTAGACTGGGAGTCAGGGGACCTGGGTTCCATTCCCATCTCTTCCAGTGACTCATTGTGTGACGATACGTCATTTCCCTCTCGCCATATGTCTTGTTGTCTATTAAGATTGCAAGCTTTATGGGGCAAGGGCTGTTTCATATTCTGTGTGCATCCAGTGCCTAGTACAGTGGAGCCTCAATCTCAGCTGAGGTCTCTAAGTGCTATTGTAATACAAATAATTAATAGTAATAATAAAATGCTGCTAGCCTTACTCAAATTTAATTCTGCTCACTTTACTCACGCAAGAGTTTATATGCCACTGGCTTCATAGGATTATAGTCTATCATGTATACTATGAAAATATAACATCCAAATTTTCCTATGATTGTTAAGCAGAACTTCCCACTGATTTTACTGGGAAAAGTGACTGACGTGATATGGACCAATAAACGCTAGTTTAGAAACAATACCCACTAAGCAAAACTTTATTTTCCAATACATGTTACACTCTATTTGTGGTGATGAGCACTGCTTACATTTAGGCTTCCAGATTTGTGGGTTCAGTTTTCATTAAGAAACCCATTTTTAAGGTGTATCTCATACTAAAGTTGATCTAGATTTTTTTTTATTTCAGTAAGAATTTACAGAATAATTCCTTTTAATGTTTTAAAAGTATGTATCTATTCTAGCACTGTAAGAAGTCCAGGAATTTATTAAGAACAATAATCATTGCTTTATTGAAGAAACAGTCCATTTCCTCTACACAGGTTTATCTTTAAACAGTTTGGTTTCAGCCACTCATCCTGGCATACTTTTTAAAAAATGCTTAAATACTTTATAAAGCAAAGATTAATAAAACTGCAAGAAAACATTGCTAAAAAAACCAACACAAACCCCATGTATCATTTAATTACATTATAAATGATAGACTGTGTACACAAATGTTTCTCCCAACTTGTAGTTTAGTCTTAAATCATACAGAAAACTAGCATGCAAAATGTATGTTAATGGATACAGAAATTTCTCAAAGTGACCACATGCTTTACTTCAAGGAGTAAGAAGGGCCTGATCAAACTCTGAATTGGGTTCCCACAATCAGCCATGCTCTATAGTCCATTGTCATATTTTCAACATTTGAGAATGGTGACTTCAGTATTTTTCCAGATTTTACCGACTAACATTTAGAAAGCTGTGTCACAATCCTAATAAAGGGACCATACTGTGCCATCAGCTTCTGAGCAGAACTCCCCATTGATTTTAATGGAGAACTCTGCTTAAACTGATGGTGCAGTGTGGCTCAAGATTTGAGTATGTGTGATATAATAAGTGGCTCTGTGTACCTGTGATGGATTCAAGGGGCAAGTAGGTTAGTTCACAGTAGCTTATGCAGCTGGCTAGTACCCCAGCAGAAATGAGAAGACATAGGAGATCCACTTTTGCTCATGGAATGATAGCTGAACTACTAATGTAACGCTCAGAATATTGCTTCTCAACTAACAGGCAGAGACTGATTGAATTCAGGCCAGCCGTAATTGAGAAATATGAGAAAATAAGAGCAAAATCAGGATTAGCAAATATACTGGGGCATATCCATGTTCTTAATTTACACCCATATCTGTAGCATCCAACTTCCCTCACTGTTGGCTTTAAACTTGCAATGTATTTCAAAGTCACTGTGAAGTATGCTGATAGGCCCCTTCACAAAAGTGTGTTGAACCAATCACAGTAAAAACCCACCTGGGGAAGAACAAAATGCTGTAAAACCATCAGTATTGCGTAGATTGTGTATTTGATTAACTCATTCTGTTTCTTTATGCTCACTACCAGATTGAGGGAGAAATGCTCTTGGCTGTCTACCCCTGCACTGGTCCCCTGTGCAAAAGCCCATTTATTTAGACTTTGGTGGAGGGGATGAGAATTACACCTAGAGAGTGAGAGCACAAATTAAAACAAAGGCAGATTTAGTAAAAAGATTCACTCCCAGTTGAAATGTGTCCAGTGAATTTATTTTTTAAAAAGACCACTGCTGTACTTCACAAAACTGCTGCTTGCTGGAAGTATGGCTAATAAACACTTGTCTAATAGTATTTTAGGGTTTTCCTCTAAATGATTTAGGGCCTAGTCATATAGTTATTCTGTGCATGGAGTCTCCACTGACATCATCGGCTCTCAAAAGCAAGCCCTGAGGAGACTCGTGGTCCTGTTGCACACTTTTGCCAACAATTAATTTATCTAAAAACATGTCAAAGAGACACACTTTGATATGCAACTCTGAAGCATTTATTTAAATGGGATGAGGGACAATACATTATTGAACAGTCAGGCTTTTTTTCTTTTATGTGCATTTAAAATATATTTTGAAACCTCTGTTAACTCTTTCTTCCTTTTGAGGATGACTTTGAATCATTAGACCAAAATAATAATAATAATAATTAATAATAAATCCATTTAAATCAAGAAAAAAGTAAAATATTTTAAAGCTCAAAGTGAAGATTTTCCTATTGGAATTAATAAGGCAATTAACAATGAATCACTTGTTCAGTATTTAATTTAACAAATTAAAGTATTTCATTAGATCTACTTTTGTATATTTGCTCAGGTACCATTTTTAGTGGGTATCGGAGGTCACTTTTCAGAGACTGTTTTAATGGTTCTTGCATCAATAGCAGAATTGAGTTCTTTTTGCAGTACTTCTATTACTAACAGTTGCAAGTAGCAACTATTTATATCTTCAAGAAAAGACTGCACATGTTGGCTCAAATTTTCCAGAGTATGTGTCCTATTTTGCCCTTCACACTTGCCCACATCAGCCATTCAAAAACTGTCTTCAGTCCTTGCTTTCAGAGACAAGAAGGCCCAGTCCAGTTTTCCTTAGACCGGGTAAGGCTGCTGAGAATTGGATCTATAGGTTTTACATGTTTACTATTTTCGAAGCAAAGATGCAATACTCGTGCTTTCTAGAATTTTGAACAAAAACACAGCCACTTGACTACCCTCTGAAATACCCTGAGCCTGTGTGTTAACATGTGTGAAACTATAAGGCTGAAAAGGAACCAGAAGGCAAATAAAGCTACAAATGTATGAATTTGGAAATATTCAGTTATTTAACATATACAATTTTAGAGTCACTACATTTAAAATTCTACTTAGTATTGTAGTTATTAAATGGATATTTAGATGATAACTTACTGACTTCTTGGATGCTGGTATGAATTTTTTGTTATGGCCTCTACTGAATAAGACAACAGGATGCCTTTTTTGTGCAAGGTCAAATTAGTTACTGTTCATTAAATAAAACAAAACAATGAAATGCTAAGCAAGCTGTTCAGGAAGAAAGCACAATCACAGAATCTCTAATGCTTCTTGACACCATATCATTACATAGAGCCATTCTTCACATAATATTAACTTCTCAAATGGACATCACACAAGTTATGTGATAATTCACTGTTGCCCTCTGCTGTTTACATAAATCTACTTACAGTTTTTCCTCAGCTTTTTCAATAGTCACCAACACACAAGATACCTTACGCCTTTTTCTACAAAGGTTTCATTACGACAAGCACAGTCAGATCTATTAGCATTAATATCTATGCACATAAACTTCCTTTTTATATTCCCATTTTGGGCTCAGTGTATGCAGAAGAGAAGGATTCTGTAGTTATTAACAATACTGGAAATTAATTTCTTGTTTCTTAACAAGAATTTATCTGTTTGGTAAAGATCTCTATCTTTTTTGATATAAGTTACTTATACTGGACAAAATTTTGTTGTCTGTCATGTAGCAAAATGCCTATTTAAATGAAAAGGAAATTTGTTGGATTACGGGCAACATAATTTGATCTACAGAGACTTCTGCAACTTTTTCCACCAAATGCATCCGATGAAGTGAGCTGTAGCTCACGAAAGCTTATGCTCAAATAAATTTGTTAGTCTCTAAGGTGCCACAAGTACTCCTTTTCTTTCTGCAACTTTAGGATCAGATTCTGATCTCATTTATTCCATGTACATTGAAGTATCTCCATTGACTTCAGTATTCAATGTACTGGTATGAATGAGATCATGATCCTTAGCTAATAAGAGTGAAAGACAGTGATGTCAGCAGCCAGTATTCGACTGCCAGATTTTGGGGACCCAGTTTGGCTTAACCTCTCACATTGGGAGATATTAGGAACCTCTTATTGAATGACTAAGGATCAACCCTTCATTCATCTCCCTCCTTTACAACATTTCTTCCAGCAAGTCTTTCAATAATATCTGCCTCTCCTTCCCACTGCAAAAGTACAGAAGTTGTGTTTTGGAAAACATTGTACCACTTGACCTTCAGCCTACCTGTTATGGGTGTGAATCATCTCTCACTTGTTGTGATGTAAATCAAGAGAGATTACAGTGAAATCAATGGAATTACACTGATGTAAAATTGGCATAAGGGAGAAGAGATTCAGGCCACATGTTTGGTCTGTGTTCTTTGTGTTTTAATTTACATTGTAAGTTCTTTGGGGTGGGAATCACATCTTTCTCTGAATTTTTAAAGCTGTGAGAACATTTACTGCTGTCAGTAATACTAGTAATTATAATATTAGCACCTAAAATAAAATATCCTTATGGTATGATATTTATATATACTAACAAGTTTAACATACTGCTTTTCCTGTCTTTCAAACTATGCACAGAATGCAGGTAACATGATTGCTCTTGGACCTACTACCTAATAAAGGAGGATTCATTCATTTCTTCTAAACCTGAAAAGTTTGTACAGATTTAGTTTTTTAGTTTATATTATTTAATAACTTAGTCTACATATTTAGGCTTGAAAGGGTTAGATTTTTATCAATAAATATTGATTTCACCATACACAGACTGGCAAAAAAATATTTCCATTGATAATTAAAGTTTACATAAGGCAAAGTAAAAAAAAAATGCTGCTTAAGATACTTTGTATATGTTGACAGTTTGTGTCAAAAGCTTTAACTTTTAGAATCTTAACATGTACTGTCATTAAGCAATTATTGTCTGATCCCCTCACCCCAATTTTCTGCAACTGTGAACATTTAAATTGATATAAACAAATGCTTAAAACTCATCATTTTGTGCAACTGTGGAAATTTAAATCAATACAGATTTTTAAAATCTCATCCATTGAAATCATTAAAAAAAAAAGATAAAATTCTGTCAAGCCTAAAGATACTCAGTAAAGTTTCTGACAATGCACTGTAGCTTTATTATTTCTATGTATATAAAATGCTAAAATTGCTGTAGAATTTTATTATGTTGGATCAAAATCTGCTTTTTATTTGTACCACTGAAATAGTTGGAGGTTTCAGAGTTGTAGATGGGAGCAGAATTTGGCCCTTCTTCAAAAAGAAACCCACAAACAACATTAATTTAATTTACAAAATCCAATTATTTTCTTTTTAGAAACATTACTAGGAAACAGGTTTCAGAGTAGCAGCCGTGTTAGTCTGTATTCGCAAAAAGAAAAGGAGTACTTGTGGCACCTTAGAGACTAACAAATTTATTAGAGCATAAGCTTTCGTGAGCTACAGCTCACTTCATCGGATCCATTTGGTGGAAAAAACAGAGGAGAGATTTATATACACACACACAGAGAACATGAAACAATGGGTTTATCATACACACTGTAAGGAGAGTGATCACTTAAGATAAGCCATCACCAACAGCAGGGGCGGGAAAGGAGGAAAACCTTTCATGGTGACAAGCAGGTAGGCTAATTCCAGCAGTTAACAAGAATATCAGAGGAACAGTGGGGGGTGGGGTGGGAGGGAGAAATACCATGGGGAAATAGTTTTACTTTGTGTAATGACTCATCCATTCCCAGTCTCTATTCAAGCCTAAGTTAATTGTATCCAGTTTGCAAATTAATTCCAATTCAGCAGTCTCTCGTTGGAGTCTGTTTTTGAAGCTTTTTTGTTGAAGGATAGCCACTCTTAGGTCTGTGATCGAGTGACCAGAGAGATTGAAGTGTTCTCCAACTGGTTTTTGAATGTTATAATTCTTGACGTCTGATTTGTGTCCATTCATTCTTTTACGTAGAGACTGTCCAGTTTGGCCAATGTACATGGCAGAGGGGCATTGCTGGCACATGATGGCATATATCACATTGGTAGATGCGCAGGTGAACGAGCCTCTGATAGTGTGGCTGATGTGATTAGGCCCTATGATGGTATCCCCTGAATAGATATGTGGACAGAGTTGGCAACGGGCTTTGTTGCAAGGATAGGTTCCTGGGTTAGTGGTTCTGTTGTGTGGTGTGTGGTTGCTGGTGAGTATTTGCTTCAGATTGGGGGGCTGTCTGTAAGCAAGGACTGGTCTGTCTCCCAAGATCTGAGAGAGCGATGGCTCGTCCTTCAGGATAGGTTGTAGATCCTTGATGATGCGTTGGAGAGGTTTTAGTTGGGGGCTGAAGGTGATGGCTAGTGGCGTTCTGTTGTTTTCTTTGTTGGGCCTGTCCTGTAGTAGGTGACTTCTGGGTACTCTTCTGGCTCTGTCAATCTGTTTCTTCACTTCAGCAGGTGGGTATTGTAGTTGTAGGAATGCATGATAGAGATCTTGTAGGTGTTTGTCTCTGTCTGAGGGGTTGGAGCAAATGCGGTTATATCGTAGCGCTTGGCTGTAGACAATGGATCGAGTGGTATGATCTGGATGAAAGCTAGAGGCATGTAGGTAGGAATAGCGGTCAGTAGGTTTCCGATATAGGGTGGTGTTTATGTGACCATCGCTTATTAGCACCGTAGTGTCCAGGAAGTGGATCTCTTGTGTGGACTGGTCCAGGCTGAGGTTGATGGTGGGATGGAAACTGTTGAAATCATGGTGGAATTCCTCAAGAGCTTCTTTTCCATGGGTCCAGATGATGAAGATGTCATCAATGTAGCGCAAGTAGAGTAGGGGCATTAGGGGACGAGAGCTGAGGAAGCGTTGTTCTAAGTCAGCCATAAAAATGTTGGCATACTGTGGGGCCATGCGGGTACCCATCGCAGTGCCGCTGATTTGAAGGTATACATTGTCACCAAATGTGAAATAGTTATGGGTCAGGACAAAGTCACAAAGTTCTGCCACCAGGTTAGCCGTGACAGTATCGGGGATACTGTTCCTGACGGCTTGTAGTCCATCTTTGTGTGGAATGTTGGTGTAGAGGGCTTCTACATCCATAGTGGCTAGGATGGTGTTTTTAGGAAGATCACCAATGGACTGTAGTTTCCTCAGGAAATCGGTGGTGTCTCGAAGATAGCTGGGAGTGCTGGTAACGAAGAAACAACTCTGACATCATAATCAAAAAGGCTGACAAAGGAGGTGCTGTCGTCATCATGAATAGGTCGGAGTATGAACAAGAGGCTACTAGGCAGCTCTCCAACACCACTTTCTACAAGCCATTACCCTCTGATCCCACTGAGAGTTACCAAAAGAAACTACAGCATTTGCTCAAGAAACTCCCTGAAAAAGCACAAGAACAAATCCGCACAGACACACCCCTAGAACCCCGACCTGGGATATTCTATCTGCTACCCAAGATCCATAAACCTGGAAATCGTGGATGCCCCATCATCTCAGGCATTGGCACCCTGACAGCAGGATTGTCTGGCTATGTAGACTCCCTCCTCAGGCCCTTCGTTACCAGCACTCCCAGCTATCTTCGAGACACCACCGATTTCCTGAGGAAACTACAGTCCATTGGTGATCTTCCTAAAAACACCATCCTAGCCACTATGGATGTAGAAGCCCTCTACACCAACATTCCACACAAAGATGGACTACAAGCCGTCAGGAACAGTATCCCCGATACTGTCACGGCTAACCTGGTGGCAGAACTTTGTGCCTTTGTCCTGACCCATAACTATTTCACATTTGGTGACAATGTATACCTTCAAATTAGCGGCACTGCGATGGGTACCCGCATGGCCCCACAGTATGCCAACATTTTTATGGCTGACTTAGAACAACGCTTCCTCAGCTCTCGTCCCCTAATGCCCCTACTCTACTTGCGCTACATTGATGACATCTTCATCATCTGGACCCATGGAAAAGAAGCTCTTGAGGAATTCCACCATGATTTCAACAGTTTCCATCCCACCATCAACCTCAGCCTGGACCAGTCCACACAAGAGATCCACTTCCTGGACACTACGGTGCTAATAAGCGATGGTCACATAAACACCACCCTATATCGGAAACCTACTGACCGCTATTCCTACCTACATGCCTCTAGCTTTCATCCAGATCATACCACTCGATCCATTGTCTACAGCCAAGCGCTACGATATAACCGCATTTGCTCCAACCCCTCAGACAGAGACAAACACCTACAAGATCTCTATCATGCATTCCTACAACTACAATACCCACCTGCTGAAGTGAAGAAACAGATTGACAGAGCCAGAAGAGTACCCAGAAGTCACCTACTACAGGACAGGCCCAACAAAGAAAACAACAGAACGCCACTAGCCATCACCTTCAGCCCCCAACTAAAACCTCTCCAACGCATCATCAAGGATCTACAACCTATCCTGAAGGACGAGCCATCGCTCTCTCAGATCTTGGGAGACAGACCAGTCCTTGCTTACAGACAGCCCCCCAATCTGAAGCAAATACTCACCAGCAAGCACACACCACACAACAGAACCACTAACCCAGGAACCTATCCTTGCAACAAAGCCCGTTGCCAACTCTGTCCACATATCTATTCAGGGGATACCATCATAGGGCCTAATCACATCAGCCACACTATCAGAGGCTCGTTCACCTGCGCATCTACCAATGTGATATATGCCATCATGTGCCAGCAATGCCCCTCTGCCATGTACATTGGCCAAACTGGACAGTCTCTACGTAAAAGAATGAATGGACACAAATCAGACGTCAAGAATTATAACATTCAAAAACCAGTTGGAGAACACTTCAATCTCTCTGGTCACTCGATCACAGACCTAAGAGTGGCTATCCTTCAACAAAAAAGCTTCAAAAACAGACTCCAACGAGAGACTGCTGAATTGGAATTAATTTGCAAACTGGATACAATTAACTTAGGCTTGAATAGAGACTGGGAATGGATGAGTCATTACACAAAGTAAAACTATTTCCCCATGGTATTTCTCCCTCCTACCCCACCCCCCACCGTTCCTCTGATATTCTTGTTAACTGCTGGAATTAGCCTACCTGCTTGTCACCATGAAAGGTTTTCCTCCTTTCCCCCCCCTGCTGTTGGTGATGGCTTATCTTAAGTGATCACTCTCCTTACAGTGTGTATGATAAACCCATTGTTTCATGTTCTCTGTGTGTGTGTATATAAATCTCTCCTCTGTTTTTTCCACCAAATGCATCCGATGAAGTGAGCTGTAGCTCACGAAAGCTTATGCTCTAATAAATTTGTTAGTCTCTAAGGTGCCACAAGTACTCCTTTTCTTATTACTAGGAAATACAGCATCACCACATATTCACTTGATCTGAACCCTAGATGGCTCTCAGATAGTAACACATAGGTTAGATTTGAAAGTGATCTGACAGTGAAACACTGTGTATCTCCTTCCCAGTGTCCCAATATACCCAGTGTCTCATTAACTCTTATGCCTGTATATTTTCATGTTTAGTGCATGTACACTTCTAATTTAGGCACATTTTATTTTCAGTGGTAATTTATTTCTTTTAAAGTGTAGTTTCTCCTTGCTTTAATTTCTTTCTTTCTTTCTTTCTTTCTTTCTTTCTTTCTTTCTTTCTTTCTTTCTTTCTCTGAATTTAGTACCTTTTTTTAAACTGTGAAAAAACACTGAATTGCAAAGCAAGCCAAATAAAACCTAAAATTACAGCATCTGTAAATGTGATCTTTAAGCCCCTGTATGATTCTAGTTAGGACCCCATGGCTGTCCCTGATCAAGTTTAAAGTAGTGAGTTAGAATTGCTGAAAATAAAGTCCAAATCATGTGCAGGAAATCATCAGATACATTCCTAACCTCTAACCATTGGGGTCAGAAGGGTGTCAATAAAATTATGTAAAAGAGAAATATACTGAAAGTGTTTGTTTAGTGCTGTTATTAAATATCCTTCGTTATAGTCCCCTTATAGCATTCCCTGGTTTACCTACTATTTATCAGGGTACAATACTTACTTTAGTTGTTTATACTAACCACTATGTTTCTTAAATATTATAACCTTCTTTGCATGTTAAGATGGATTTTCCCCTATTTTAATAGTAGGAACTCTACCTGTGATTAAGTTTTCTAAATGATCCTGAAAGAAGTTTTAACTGCACCAGGCCACAGTTCCTCTTTAGTCAGTTTAACAAATGAGCCATATGATGTGCTTTTTTTGTCTAGGCATGTCAAAAATTCGTGGAAAAAGAGACTTGAATTTAAAAACCATGAAGTTACAAGAACAATACTCTGTGTGTTTAAAATCAGGGAGACACTAAAACTGAAAAGGAACAAATATGACGCATACATGGAAATATACAGTAGTTTCAGCTGTGATCTCTACAGTATGTGCCTCATACAAAATAGGATGTTTAGTTTCATGTGTTAATTTTCTAATATCTTTACTTATACCTTATATCTTACTATATGTTTCAAAACACCATGAGTATACATGGCATGGTATGTACATACATATATACACACACACACACAAATATAAATGTATACTGTATATAGCTGTACCTCCATGAAATGCTATGTTTATCTAGTATGATCACATACAAAAATTATGTTCCAACTTCTTTTCTTTTCCTTATGCAAATCCTTTTAGGATTACATTCAAAGTCACATTCTTTACTCTCTATCACAGTGTCAGTCCTTTCATTGGCAGTATCCAGTTAAAAACCACAAATCCTTAACTTTGCTTGTTACAGGTGCTTTAACTGAAGCATTAAAAAGTGGTGTTGATTTTTAAGTGCTAAAACTATGTCTCTTCACTCTGAAATTCTTAGAAAAAGACATAGCACTGAACTTCTTGCACTACACTCTATACAATAATCATACTGGAGTAAAATACAAGCAGACATCTTGTACAATATGTAACTTGCAGCAGTTCCAGCAGCAGAACACTTACTAAAAACAAGTTGCTTGTAAACCTTGAGTCTCTTGGTTTGTGCCTTCTCTCTCTCTCTCTCTTTTTTTTTCATAGTTCTAATATTTCTGCGGATATAATTGGAACTGTAGGTTTTTAAAGTTCTTCACTTTCTACCACGCTCTGGGATGGGGATGAAAACAACTTTGGACTTTCAACAGCTGAAAAGGCAGAAAAAATGTCGAGTCCTTGACCCGTGAGGTTTGCATACCGGCCACCACTAGGTCGAAACTTTATTGGTAGTGGAATCTGTTGGTGCCATTGGGCTGAAGAAACAAAAACAGTGAAGAGAAAACATAATTCCAAGTCAAGTCCACATTTATTTTAACATATATAAAAAGCCAATGGAAATTTTCACACCCGTTTGGAAAGTGCTGCTTTCTATGTTTCTAGATAGGAACCCCTCTCAAGTCCTTTTAAAAAAAAACTATTACCAATGTAGGTCTGTTCCTTCAGATATCCTCAAGTACAGTGCTTTACAATGATGCAAAGTCCTGTTAGAGCCAATGGGTGAAATCCTGGCTCTACTAAATTCAATAGCAAAATTTCCATTGACTACAATAGGACCAGGATTTCACCTACTGAGCCTACTCATGGTTGTAAGCACTACAGTCAATAGTAAGAGTTTGTGGATCAGCAAATAGAGATCAACAAAAGCATAAATCTCCATCAGCAGTGATTTCCCTCCCTGTCCCTACCCCCAGAACCCTCCAAAAAATCAGGGGAAGATTTTTTTATTATTAGTTTTATTTAAAAGATAAATAGTTCTGACTTTGGTCCATCTCTAATTTTCACTGTAGCTACTTTCGGTGACTGATTATGAACAAATTATCAATTTGTTAATCAAGTTATTAAGCAAAATAAAAGGAAATATATTGCTTTACATCATTATAAATCTAGTTGCTAACAGTTAATTAGATTCAGTGATATTAAAACGCAAATACAGCTTGTACTTGCCCATTTAAAAGTAACACTGAACGTTTTTGAAGTTAATACTAATAATACTTAGCTGTTCTATAACAACGTAGTTCTCACAGCCTCTTTCACCACCTTAATAAGACTCTACTTTTGTGCACAAAACCTCCAATTCTGCATGCAAATGTGACAAACATATTTCTACCAGAAATCATTTGTGTATCTTTGTGCTAATTGGATGCACAAATTCAGGAGTTGGTGTGCAGATTTGAAACCCATTTGGAAAAAGTGTCCTTTAAAAAGTAGATCCATCTTCTTAAATTTTGACATGTAGTTGATTCCATAGTTGACAAATGCAATTTCTAAAGACTTCATAATCGATCATTTCATATTCAAACATCATAATGATATTTAGGGCATAACAGGTAATTGGCAGATGTAATCAACACTGATCAATTAGAAAAACAAAGAAGCTAATCACTGGAGAGATGCTTGGGTCCACTGTAAGAGTTTTTGTAAATAACAGAATAGTAAAATCAATAAAAAGATTTACAGGAAATTGGGGCAGAGTTATAGAACAGGGATGATTTCTGGGATAACCAGGAACACAGTAAATATTTAGGCTGCAGCATTGTAGTAGCTGGATGAGCAGTACTATGTGGGAGACCTATAAATAAGGAATTAATTGTTACACAGGAGTAGAATCCTTTATCCCTTTTCTGCACTGAACTTTAACTCTAGCCTTCTTTAAGATTCAGACTGTTTTGGATAAACAGCCTTTTCTTTCTCCCATTCTCAAACAGGTTCCTTCCCTGGTGATACCCTTTCTGTTGATTTTACATATTTTTTTCTTTAAAATGTTTCTTCACTGAATTGGAGACTCTGGAGCTGAAGAAGACTATTAACTACCAGAACCACCTGACACTGCAGAACTGTTCCCTTCTCTGTTCGTTCTAGCTTAGTTCTAAATGGCACAAATGATGAGGCTTCTGTCACTTCCCTTGGCAGATTTTCCACAGAGACTCTTAGAAAATGTTTTCTGATAATAAGTCCAAATTTTCTTATGTCATTTCTCTTAATTGGACCACCTAAACAATTCCTTTCTGTTCTTGCAGTTTGCACTCTTTAGGTGTGTGCTATTTATATCTCCTTCAAAATTTGGGATGCTTTAGATATATATTTATTTAATCTTTTTTAAATATGCCAATCTCTCTCTGGCTCCCTATGTCTATCATCAAGCATTAATGAAGTTTAAAATGCAATTCTCCATAAGGCCACTCAGTGGCAGAATCTGACAAGGATGTGGACTAATTCCATGGCACTGGCAGCTTGCCTTTTTTCTTTTTTTTCTAGGTAAAGTAGTCTAGTAATTCCTTTTAAAATGTAGATTAAAAGGATTGAAAATTCTCAGCTTGTGGCTAATGCTGCAGAAAAACGGTCTACAAAGTATATGTGAGCTATCTTATTACACAGCTTAGGCATTCAGGATAAACGTTTTTTAATTCCTTACTAGCTACAGATAATGGCTATGCTGTTGTTACAATGGCATTTACTTTCATCTAGGGGTTCATAGCTCCTCAATATCATAGTTTCAAACAGAGTGCTCTACGTCAGATGAACTGTGCATGGTGGCTCTATATGTTCTTGTGGAAGCATACAAAGTGGTTGATTAAATCAAATGAAATGCTCAGATACCTACTTGGAGAAAAGACTATTAGTAAACAGAACAAATTCCTGAAAGACCAGAATTTGGACCTCCTCTTACGTGCAAGGTTTTTTTTTCTAACAAGACAAATTGAATGAATTTGTAACAAAAAGACGTGGAGGAAAAGAACAGGGTGTTGGACTGATAAAGATGAATGGAGCCTTTTAGCATTAAGTCACTGGCTTCAACAGAGGACAGATTAATTTGATTGCCAAAATTGTTCAGTGGTCTAATCAGTTTTTAGAGTAATTGCTCTAGTGGTTGCATCCCTGCCATCTTCTACTGGACATTTTCATAAAGCCTAGACAGACATTTTTTTTTAATTTGGACTGAAACTCTGATAGAAAAATATACCAATTTATTCAGTTCCTTCCTTTGGCTTCTCAATTTGTTGTAGCCACAGAACTGCATAATTCTCACTTGCCTAAATGGAAAATTGACTAATAAAATCTGAGAGATGCTCAAGAGAGAATGAACACTGCTGCTTGACTCAGTGATTTCATTAAATTATATATGCAGAAAATAACCTTATGATTCCAAAACTTGTTTCCATGTGAAATTTCTCTCCATAAATGTATATCTTAGAAACCTCTAATGTTTCTGCAGGTAATTGCTTATATTTGTGCTGGTCCTGTCCCCCAATGAAGTCAGTGGAAACAGAGTGTATTCGATTTGTTCTTTTATCTCTGTATTGTTTACTGCACATCTTGCAATAAAAACTGCCAGGGAGTGGGATCAGAGGCTTGTTCCGCTCTGCCCACCTGGTGCTTCCCAGCCCCCAACTCATAATTCCACCCTCTTCTGGCACGTGCAGAGCCACAGTGCCCAGGCATGACTTTACCACGCTGTTTCTGGGATTGGAACCCCGAACCTACGTAGCAGCCCCCTCTATGCGGCAGCACACCCAGTCCTCTCCTGGTCTTCTATGCCCCACCCTCAAGCACCTTGAAACTGCCCAGGGGTGGCATCCATCCCAGCTAGGATGCCTTCGCCCGTGGTGGTTCCTTATACAGCCGCCTTGGTTTCACTGCCAGCAGGGCCCCTAGGAGTCCCTGGTACCTCCCCTGTCGAGCCCCTCCACCCCCTGTGCCACACCCCATGAGTCCCACCTCCCCCCACCTCAGTAACATCCCTTATAGAGCCCCTCCATGCTACACTCCACAGAGTCCCTCTCTGCCACCGGGCATTCATGGCCTGCCAATTTCCATACCCAGATGTGGCCCTCTGGCCAAAAAGTTTGCTCACCCCTGACCTATGGGCTACATTGAGTCTGTCAGCTTATCCTAGTGTAAGAGGCGATGCTTAGCTTTGCTTCCTCAGGAGGAACTGTTTATTATTATTTATTTGTATTATGGTAGTGCCTAGAGGCCCTATGAGAAAGCAGGGGCCCATTGTAACTAGGCACTGTACAAAAACATAGTAAGACAAGTCTCTGCTCCGAAGATTTTCATAGTCAAAATAAACAGGATAGAGGAAGTATTATTGCCATTTTATAGATGGGGGAACTGAGGAACAGACTGTTTAAGTGATTTGCCCAAGTCACACAAGCCATGGTAGCACTGGAAAGTGAACCCAGGTCTCCTGAGTCTGGTGCACAACTCCTGCTTTACCTCTCACCTCCACCCAAGTTGTGATACAAGAGTGCTAATATGACCATGCAGGATGTGTGTGGTTCTTACTTCTCTTTGTGGCCATATTAGGCTGCGGACATACTCTGACCCCTATACTAAGAATGGGTCTATTCAATTCCCATCAATGTAAATAAAAAGATTTCAGCAAGAACTGCAAAGAGTACAATAAGAACCAAATCACGTAAGTTTTGCTTTGTTTTACTTAGTAGTCAATAATAGGACACCTACCATATATATCAAGTCTAGCAGTGCATGAAACAATACCAGCTTCATTTTTCGCGGACAGAGTGTACCAACCAGCATCTACTTTCTTGGCAGGTTGAATCAAAAGGCAGACGTACCCTGTTGTGTCTTGATGCATGCTGGAAAAATAAGTGTACAGAATTAGTATTTCCCAAGTGTGCATCTGCTGTTTGGGTTTAATATCACATAGATTAAATAAATACTAAATCATAGTCTTAGAGTGCAGCTTTACTCTGAAGGCCTGTATAAAAGCAGCAACTTCATACTCAACATATCTGCTCCTTGCATGTTCTTGGAGTCTGATCTATTCATTCTAGTGATTCAAATATGTGTTTTCTCCTCTCAGCCCTGCAGAGCCATCACAACTAAGAGAGAGAGTGAGCTGGATTCTATTCATTATGCATCAGCTATAGAATGTTAGTAAGTTCCAATTAGTTATACCTGTCCAAACCCATTTAAAACAGTTGTAAAGTATTTATTTTTCTAATGCAGAAACTGGAGATGCAATATATGAAATGCCAGCAAAACTGTAATATTAATCCTGGAGGAGAACATCCATAAAGGTAGTAATTAGAGCTGGTTGGAAATTTTCATGTAAAACGTTTTGCTGTTGGAAAATGCAGATTCATTAAAATTGAAATGTTCCAGGGGAATTATTGATTTCAACAAAATCCTAGTGGAAACCTGCCTGGTTCCCTGCCAGCTTGCCCACCTCCCGAGGTCCTCAGCAGCTCACAAGGCAGGATGTCATGGACTGGGATGAGTTTGCTCTGTGGGCCGCTCTCCTCTCATCACCCTGGTGGTTTCCCTCCTTCCCCTCCCATCCTCTCCTATTATCAGCCCTGGAGTTTTCCTTCCCCAGCAACAGCAGCGGCAGACAGGAAAAGCAAGGATAGGCAGCAATGACATATTCCCAAATAGGAATATTCAGTTTCTCAAGAAATTCTGAGGTTCACAGTTTTGTTCTGATTCAGAATGAAACAAAATCTCAAACATTCTGAATTTCCCAGGTGATGGAAATTCCATCTTCTGGCCGGCTCTGGTAGGAACAGCATTCCGAAAGGGTAACATTCACTATTGTTCAGCTCTCCACTTAACTCACCCATATGGGCTATGCTGACATACCAGGGACAGCAGCTGTGGAGCAGGTTACATGCATACCCTCTTTCCACTGCAGAAAGGGTCTCCTGGCCTCACGCAAGCCAACATAGAAGATAAGCTTGCTGGCAAGAGAGTGATGAGCCAGGGAAAAGACTGACATTTTATGTTCATGTGGATCCTGGCATCTTAACACTACACAGGTGACGCTGAAGGGCTGGGGTTGGATTTATGATAGGTTGAAATAGAAGCTGTGCAGGGCAGGCCTCATAGAGCAGTCCCACACTCTGGCCTTGGGCTGTGGTGGTGCATGTCACCTCCTTGCTCCACAACACACAGATTGGACGAATACTCAGACTTCCTGTGGATGTTATGGGTGTTGCGAAATTAATTAAAAATGAGGCAAGCCAGGACAGAGCTCCATCCTGTTTTTAACTACTTAGCAGAATAGCCAGCAGGGAGCCAATGACTCCATGTTGAACTTACAGAGTGTGAATCTAATTCAAACATTACATTGACCCACAGATTTACAAAGGAGTAGGAATCCTGGCAAAGAAATCATAAAATATAATTAATTTCCAAGATAAACAAAACTAAGGAAATATTTTATAGCAGATTTTCTTTATTCAGCTAGAAAGCAGTGATGTATTTGAGCCAAAATGCTGGATTCCAAACACTTCTGAGTTTTAGAAATGTGGACTGAAATCTGTACCTGGGCTTGGGCCCAAATTTTGCAGTCAGTTCCTATCTTTCACGTGCTAAACTAGAATTTTAGATCTGAAATTCAGGGCATTAAAAATAATTATCTGAATATTCTGGTATTGGGCCCATCTGTACTAAAAAGTGAATGCACAAAAAAATTATGTTGTCTGAGAGAAAATTAACTGCTGTTGCCCACAAAAAAATACACCACCAGCATTTGTTACAAGCACAAGCCAATTTGTTGATGCTGAGTTTATCTAATGGTGGATTTAATGTTTGACACAACCACTTTTATGCTCACTTCAAAAGAATCAGATACTTAATGCAAATTTGCTTGTCACGATATGAATAATGAACATTATTTTAAAATATAAAATTGAACCTTTACTTGTCTGCACCCTTCAAACCTTGGGGAAATTAAAATTTCTAGAATTTTATTGGCAAAAAAAAAAAGACACTGCAATTGTGGGTTTCAGAGTTTTCATTTTAAGGAAGAGGAAAATAATTATTTTATCTACAGCACTGATGAGATCTCTGCTAGGAAACTTAGTATCAAAGATACTAACTATTTGGAAGAAATCCAAAGAGGGAACAATGTCAGTTAGAAGACTGGAGGGATTCCCCATGAGGAAAGATTAAAAAGTTAATTATGCTTAGCAATAATTAAGAGAGGACAGAACTGACTGTGACTATGTGGAAGGTGTTTAATACCAAAGGCCAAATTCTGGAACAGTATTTCTGGGACACAAAAATGGAAGCACATTAATGCTGCAGACTAGTAGTGTGTCTCTGTATTAAGGAAGGAGTATTCCTGTCCAGAGCAGGAATAAATCTGCACAAAGGATTGAAGTGTGGAAAGATGCCAGTTTGGGACCAAGGAGCTTCCTGACTGCTGGATCCTGCTCTGCTAATCCCTTCTATGGCAGGACCTACAGAACTCTCCTCCCTGAGTTCTGGGAAAGATCAAATCTGCGTAGCCAACTTCTGCCTCCTATCCTCCCACTTCTAGTTGCAGATTCTGGTGTCCTCCTCTGTGTACTAGCCAGCCAGCATTTGGGGAACATGAATGAAGAGGCATTATTTAGGGTGGAAAGGGGAAGAATGTGTATATAACTGTAAGTAATGGGATGAAATAAATACAAATTTCCTGAAAGGGAGATCTGTTAGGCTGTGGACTAGGGAAAGGGTGGAAGCCCCATCTCTTGGAATATTTAAAACTAGACTGGACAAGGCAGTGGCTATAATATACTGTACAGTACATTCCTATGTTGATAGCTGGGTGAGGAACTAGACAGGACCTATATGGTTTTACACCTCTGACTTCTGTGATTATGATGAGTTTGACTTTCTTATTTACACCTACAATGTATTGTATTACATTTTAGTCCATTATGTAAACTGAGCTGTAGCTCATTTGTGAATTTAATATTTTGCATAATAATTGCCTATATTCTTAAATCAAATATTTCCCTCTTATCCTAGAATGAGATATTGCTTTAAAAATCCTCTTAATAAAGGTCAGTATCATTTATGATTTCCCCCCAAATCTACCAGTAAAAAGGCAATTTGAAAGATCAAATGACCTTTGCAATGATGGATCCCAGCAGCACTTTACTCACAGCTCAGCCGGCTCATCTCTTTTAAGTTTAGTTTTAAAAGCTAAACTGACATAAATATAAAAGAGAAGCTCATCTTTAAATACAAAATTATATTGTTAAATTGGAAAGGTTATGGCAGTGAAGTGCTGATCCCTTTATTGGTAGGATGCACTGAGCAGCAGGCACACAGAAGGTGATGAAGAACGGAGAGGCAGGTGGGATGAAATTCATCCTGGTACAAAGGCGCAGTTCAAGGCACTTCTTAAACCCTTCAGGGATGGATTATGTATTGCCAGAAAGGCATATATGTGTTTCACAACTGGCCCCATGTAGCAGAGAACTGTGTTGGGGTGAGTACGGGAAGGGGCAATATGATCTGTGATAAAGTATGAGTACCAAACTATGCAAGTGGCCCAAAAACACTATCTCTACTATTCTAGTCTATTGGCTGGAGCAGTGGCTGTGGGGTGTAGGGAGCTTTGCTGCACTTCTGCACTCTGATCCCAAATTAGGGAAGTGGATTTTATTCCCTTATCCTTCATACTAAAGACCAGTTCCTTAGGCTTTAAGTGGGTGAAATGAATTTCATCTAGAGAGAGGACAAAACCTGCTCTGACAACAAAACTTTTGAGCCAACAACCAGCCCAGCCTCAAGGGGATATTAACTGTGTGAATGACTGTACAATACCTCATCCTTTCTCTGTTTGCAGGGATGGTTTCATTGTCTTTCTTCCAGTAGAATATTGGTGGTGGCATTCCAATCACTCTGCCTTCTAATCTGACTGGGTGCCCTTCAGGCACACCACAATTCTGTAACTTCTCCAGGAATGCTGGGGCTCGTTTGACTTCCTTTGCTGGAAAGGAGGAGGAACAATTACTGTGCATCAATGACTTTATTCAGTCTTTTGCACTGAACCATGTGGAAACAATCCAAAATGATTCCTATGACATCTTAGGCCTTGTCTACACTACCAAGTTTTTTCTCCAAAAACTGCCTTTTGTTGACCAAACAGTGCATGCCTACACATTACGATGTGACTTTTGTTGGGAAAGTGGTTTTGGTGACTAAGTATCTCCACCCCAAATGAGAGACTTGCATCATTTTCCTCTACATATTTCTCAACAAAGTGCCAGAATATATAACGTGCTTGATTTCATCGCTGTAATTGGCCACCAGGAGGTGTCCCACAATGCCCATCATGACCTCTCTGGTCAGTGTTTTGAACTCCACTGCCCTGCAGCCAGGTCAACGACCATCTGCCCCTCCCCCTTAGAAGCCCCAGGAATTTTTGAAATTCCATTTCCTGCTGGCTCGGCATGGAGAGGTCTCATCGCATCTCCCCTGGTGACCTTCGCAGGTTATCGCACCAAACGCTCTCCCACTTGGACCACCATAGAGCTGTTGGATCTGATATGTATCTGGGGAGAGGAGGCTGTGCAGTCCCAGCTGCGGTTGAGCCATAGGAATTGGGATTCCAATTTCTCAAGGCTTATATGAAAAAGGCTATGATTAGCACACACTACAGTGCAGAGAAAAGATAAAGGAGCTGAGGCAGGCGTACCATAAGGCGAGGGAGGCAAACTGTTGCTCCGGTGCTTCACCTAAGACCTGTCAGTTCTATAAGGAGCTGGACATTATCCTTGGTGGCGACCCCACCTCCATCACCAAGAACCCCATGGATACTTCAGAGGGAATGGAGGTAGTGGAAAGAGGTCCTAACCTGGAGGACGAAGTTATTGATGAAGAGGTGGAGTTAAACGAGGATGTGCAGCTCCCGGCGGGGTCGCCCAGTAGGGCAGGCAGCCAGGAACTGTTCCCCACTCCTGAGGTGTCTAGCCAGTCTTAGCAGTCGCTCTCTGGGGAGCAAGAAGCAGGAGATGAGATGCCTGGTAAGTGGCTGTGGCTTGTGTGGTGCGGAGGTGGGTTCAGGGTATAGAAATGTGGGAGGCCGGCTGCGTTTCTGTGAGCTGGACATTTCCCTGTGTAGCTAATTGGTATGGTAGAGTAGTGCATTGATGCACGCCAAGATCTCATGTGAATCCTCCAGAGAGATCTCCAGGAAAGTTTCCTGGAGGTACTTGGTAATCTTCTGCCGAAAGTTTCTTCCCCCATTGTAGGAAACTTTCCTGTGCCATTCAGCAATCACTTCTGCAGGGACCAAAGTGGCAGACAGGCAAGCAGCTTAGGGAGCAGGGTGGAAGCCACAATCATGGAGTAGATGTACCTTCATTTCCCTGCTTACTCTTAGCAGTGAGATGTCTGCAAGAATGATCACTGCCTGTGGGAAAAGTGCGGGAGAATTTTAGAATTTTTTCCATAGAATGCTGCACCACGACCCTTGCAGAGAGTGTGTGCTCTTTTCCCCATGTGGAGCTCCCCCCCATCTCCCCCAATACTCACCATGCTTTGGCTGTTCGCAGATATGTGTGCCTGATTAGGGTCAGTGAGAAAGTGATTGTAATGTAGCAAAAAATGTATATAACTGAAGTGTTACAATACTGTCCGTGAATTTAACTATCCCGCTTCTGTGCATTGTCCTCTATGCTTCACCAGGTGTGGCCTTCAGGAACACCCCCCCCCGCCCCTCTGCTGAGTGTCTTCACCAGATAAGAAAGCGCCCAAGACACAGAAAAGGCGACATGCTCCAATGCAGAGAAAAGGGAATGCCAGGAGTTCTGGGAAGCCAAACAGTAGGACAGAAAAGAGAATCAGGAGTTTGTTAAGGATGCTACAGAGCGGATGATTAAAGTAATGGAGGAGCAAAAGCAGATGCTGCAGTCCTTAATAGTGCTGCAGACTGAGAGAGCTATGCTCGCCCACCCCTGCAACACATTCAGAACACTTTTCCATGCCCCACCCCCCAACTCCACCCGCATATTCCCTTCCACTTTCCGGGACTTCTTGGTTTCCCCTTCATTCCACCCCCTTGAACAACTTTCACAATGATAGCTGGACCTACACCCAGCTGTGAAAGTCTGTCCTTCCCTGGTTCCTCTTTTCCCAGCAGGCATCTGTGTGTCTGTGTGTGCTGTTTCTTGTTCAATAAAAACAAAGTTTTTTAATGGTGAATCACCTTAATTTTTTTCTACAAATTCAGATTGTAGGCACTACCAATACATGCACAGGCATTGTAATCATTGTCTCACAGGAATATAAGGCCCAAAATGACACAGTTGCTTCCTAGGAAAACTAACACAGTGACAGAGATATACATTACTGGTGCTCAATGTCAAAATGCTGCCTCAAACCCTCTTTGATTCTAATTGCCCCTCTCTGGGCTCTTCTGACAGCCCCAGTATCTGGCTGCTCAAAATCAGAGGCCAAGCAGTCTGTCTCAGCACTCCACCTTGAGCAAACCTTTCACCCTTAGCTTCACAGAGATTATGCAATGTATAGCATGCGGCTGTGACTATGGGAATGTTATCCTCATTAGGATCTAACCTGCCATAAAGGCATCTCCAGCGCGCTTTTAATCTACCAAAGGCACACTCAACTGTCATCCAGCATCTACTCAGCCTGTTGTTGAACCGCTCCTTACTGCTGTCCAAGTGTCCTGTGTAAGGGTTCATGAGCCACGGCTGAAGGGTCTCCCAGGATCACTGTGGGCATTTAACATCCCACATTGTAATCTTCTAGTTTGCAAAGGAAGTTCCCGCTTGTAGCTTTCTGTACATGCTGGTGTTCATGAAGATGCATGTGTCATGCACCTTTCCAGCCACTCCGTGTTGATGTCAATGAAACACCCCCGGTGATCCACAAGCACCTGCGATACCATGGAGAATTAGTCCTTCCTATTGATGTACTCTGTCGCAAGGTGGTCTGGTGCCAAAATTGGAATATATGCACCATCTGTTGCCCTCCACAGTTAGAGAACCCCATTTCTGCAAAGCCGTGCACTATTTCACGCACCAGAGTCATGGTCCTTCGTAGCAGGATTCGATTTATTGCCCTGCACACTTACATTAATGCAGCCCCAACGGTCGACTTTCCCGCTCCAAATTGATTCACAACCGACCGTTAGCAGTTTGGAGTTGCCAGCTTCCACACAACAATTGCCACACGCTTCTCTACCGAGGGGGCAGCTCTCATTCTGGTGTCCTTGCGCCGCACACAGTTCCAGGAAAGTGGCTTTCCACATCTGAAAGTTCTGTAGCCACTACTCTTGAGACCATATCTGCATGACGATACGATCCCACCATTTAGTGCTTGTTTCCTGAGCCCAAAAGTGATGGTCTACCCTATGCAGCTGCTCTGTGAATGCCAAAAGCAATCTAAAGTTGCTCCTATCCATGTCATGCAGAATGTCGGGTGCCTATGAATCTTCTTCAGTTAGGAACTTGACGATTAACTGCACTGCCATCCGCAATGTCTTCATGACAGTTAAAAGAGGATAGGAGAGCAGGGCTGAATCCATCCCTTCTCACAAAGATGCTGGGGTGCACAGCAGAGAATGGCTGTTCCAAAAATGCTGTGAAATAAAGCCGCAAGTCCACGGAATGCTGGGACACAAGGCAATGCATCACAGGACATTTAGCCAGGTCCCAAGATGTGCCGCGATCTGCTCTGCCTTCCCACAACACCTAGTGACAGAAGGTGTTGAGCTGGGCTGTGGAATAGGTACCCACAGTGCAATGCTCATACTGTTGACGATGGAGCCCCCAATGTGTACGCGATCTGCTGACAGAGGGAGCAAGTGTGAACATGAAATTCAGATTTTTATTATGACAGTTTCAGAGTAGCAGCTGTGTTGGTCTGTATCCGCAAAAAGAAAAGAGTACTTGTGGTACCTTAGAGACTAACAAATTTATTTCAGCATAAGCTTTCATGAGCTACAGTTCACTTCATCAGATGCATTCAGTGGAAAATACAGTGGGGAGATTTATATACACAGAGAACATGAAAGAATGGGTGTTACCATACACACTGTAAAGAGAATGATCAGGTAAGGTGAGCTATTACCAGCAGGAGAGCGGGGGGCGGGGGGGAAGCCTTTTGTAGTGAAAATCAAGGTGGGCCATTTCCAGCAGTTGACAAGAACCTCAGAGGAACAGTGGGGGTGGGGTGGGGAATAAACATGGGGAAATAGTTTTACTTTGTGTAATGACTCATCCACTCCCAATCTTTATTCAAGCCTAAATTAATTGTATCCAGTTTGCAAATTAATTCCAATTCAGCAGTCTCTCGTTGGAGTCTGTTTCTGAAGCTTTTTTGTTGAAGAATTGCCACTTTTAGGTCTGTAATTGAGTGACCAAAGAGATTGAAGTGTTCTCCGTGTGGTTTTTGAACATTATAATTCTTGACATCTGATTTGTGTCCATGGATTCTTTTACGTAGAGACTGTCCAGTTTGGCCAATGTACATGGCAGAGGGGCATTGCTGGCACATGATGGCATATATCACATTGGTAGATGTGTAGGTGAACGAGCCTCTGATAGTGTGGCTGATGTGATTAGGCCCTATGATGATGTCCCCTGAATAGATATGTGGACAGAGTTGGCAACGGGCTTTGTTGCAAGGATAGGTTCCTGGGTTAGTGGTTCTGTTGTGTGGTGTGTGGATGCTGGTGAGTATATGCTTCAGGTTGGGGGGCTGTCTGTAAGCAAGGACTGGTCTGTCTCCCAAGATCTGTGAGAGTGATGGGTCGTCCTTCAGGATAGATTGTAGATCCTTGATGATGCGTTGGAGAGGTTTTAGTTGGGGGCTGAAGGTGATGGCTAGTGGCGTTCTGTTATTTTCTTTGTTGGGCCTGTCCTGTAGTAAGTAACTTCTGGGTACTCTTCTGGCTCTGTCCATCTTTTTCTTCACTTCAGCAGGTGGGTATTGTAGTTGTAAGAACGCTTGATAGAGATCTTGTAGGTATTTGTCTCTGTCGGAAGGGTTGGAGCAAATGCGGTGATGTCATAGAGCTTGACCGAAGACAATGGATCGTGTGGTGTGGTCTGAATGAAGGCTGGAGGCAGGTAGGTAGGCATAACGGTCAGTAGGTTTCCGGTATAGGGTGGTGTTTATGTGACCATCGCTTATTAGCACCGTAGTGTCCAGGAAGTGGATCTCTTGTGTGGACTGGTCCAGGCTGAGGTTGACGGTAGGATGGAAATTGTTGAAATCATGTGGAATTCCTCAAGGGCTGCTTTTCCATGGGTCCAGATAATGAAGATGTCATCTGTGTAGCACAAGTAGAGTAGGGGCATTAGAGGACGAGAGCTGAGGAAGCTTTCTAAAAATAAAAATGTTGGCATACTGTGGGGCCATGCGGGTACCCATTGCAGTGCCACTGAAGGTATGCATTGTCCCCAAATGTGAAATAGTTGTGGGTGAGGACAAAGTCACAAAGTTCAGCCACCAGGTTTGCCGTTACATTATCGGGGATACTGTTCCTGACGGCTTGTAGTCCATCTTTGTGTGGAATGTTGGTGTATAGGGCTTCTACCTCCATAGTGTCCGGGATGGTGTTTTCAGGAAGATCACCAATGGATTGTAGTTTCCTCCAGATGTCAATGGTGTCTTGAAGATAGCTGGGAGTGCTGGTAGCGTAGGGCCTGAGGAGGGAGTCTACATGTTGACTTTCGGGTGTTGACATCACTTTTGTTGACAAAAATTGGTAGTGTAGACATGGCCTTAACAGGTTGTGATTTTATTTTCTAATGAAAGATTACCAACCTGTTTAAGATCCAAGATCCTTAAGGGAATGTACTGAAAATCATACATAGAACTGATTTTTTTCTATAGATGAATGTATATATGGGGTCCAAACATGCTACCATTGCAGGAAATGAATGCTGCAGATGTGGATTTCAACAGCACTTTTACCATGGCTGCTCAGGTTTCATCAGGCTTATTAAATAAAATGAGTAGCATTCAGCATTTTTACATTTAAATATTTTTTTAAACTAATAAAACTGTAACTGTGACATGGTAGGGAGGCCATAGAGTATTTTTAAAACCCAAGACTATGTCTTTCCTGGGGAAGAGCTCGAGAACAGCAATGTATGAAGGCAGGGGACTGAAAAAGAAAAAGATTATGGATGAATAGGCAGGGGTTTGCACATAGATACTGTATGGACACATCACAGCCCTGAAGGAATAACTGGAATACCTCTACAAAGGAAGCACTGGATTTGATTCTCTTCCTTATATCAGTTTTACACTGGTGTAATTCCACTGACTGCAATGGAGTTACTTTTGATGTACAGTGGCATGAGAAGAGACTCAGTCTCAATACATACAAAGTAATAGATACAAGTAATTACAGTATCATACTGTACATAGTCTTTTGTTAAAACCTTTCAGTAAGTCTTACCTACAACACTGAGCTCCAGGCTAAATGAATTTTGTCCTGTTTTGTTGGTTGCAATACAAGTATAAGTTCCAGCATCATTTTGTATGAGAGGATCAATAAGCAAAGAGTGAACACCAGTCTCTCTGACCAACATCTTGTGAGTGCTATCGGGTAATACAGGTTTGCCATTCAGAAGCCACATCAGGTCTGGAGTTGGTAACCCACTCACCTAACAGACAATGAAACAGCTAAAGAGAAGTGACAGACTGACACACAAATTCAACAACCCAATAAATTAACTATCTTAAGATAACTTATGAATGATGTATATGAGAATATGGAATAGAAAGTGAGGCCAGAGATAGAACTGCTAACTGCTGTTGGTGATTATTTCCAGGAAAAAAATTTGTTCCACAAATAAGATTTATAAAAAGCAAAATGTTAGTATTCTGCTTGTTTTCAGATTGTGATTGGCTGAAACCAAAACACTAGATCCGAACTTTTATAGAATTTAATAGGGATGAAATCAACTGGGTTCTACAGAACTCACTTGAAACACATAGAATTTAATAATACAGAATCTGTAGAAGTCTTAAATCAACACACAATAGAATTTTGTCAGTTAATATGGTTATTTTATACCTCTATTACATTCTATAGGATTGTTCCATTATAGATAGGTGCTCACTCAGGGTCAAAAGCTTCCCTTCTATGGAGAGAGGCAAATGCACAAATTCCACAAATTGGAGAAGGGAAATGGAACCTACCTGGCATGGAGATTACTTTTCTCCAATCTTATGAAATCTCCACTTTGCTTTTAGGTCCCCGCAAGCACTGGTAGAAGAGCAGTGCTAGAGAGTAACCAGTCTCTGTGGCATGCTCGCCTACTAAACTCTGAATTATTCCTAAGGAAAATTCACTCGAAATAGGCGATAACTTCCACTCTGTTTTCTACTCCTTTCAGGGCTAGGGAAGAGCTACTTGCATGGTAATGGGACTCATGTCAGCAGTGTGTGTGTGTGTGTGTGTACATCCTCAGATCTGGAATGGTGGAGGCTATGAATCGCTTAAAGGTCCCTGGGTTCTGCACAAATGCTATACCACTGCGTAGCTCATTTGGGTAGACACTAATCCCTGTGACCCACAACTCCTCAGAGTTGGGAGCATGGGTCAGTAAGTTGGGAATTTTTCTTCTCTGTGCCCTTGAGAGAAAAAGAGAATGATCGAGGCTCTGTTGCACCTTTCTAAAAAATATTAGTCTTCTTACTATCAATAAAATACAGTATGAACCTTGGAATGAACAGCATACAGTATCTTCAATCATTTCTGCTCCACTTTTATAGCTATATGGGGGTGTGTTCAAGCACCTGTTTACAGGATGACTCAATGACTCAGCAGAGGAGCCCTACATCTCTATGGAAGTTCCTTCAGTTTGCCACTCTGCTAAAAGGCTGGTAGAAACTAAGCCACATAATTGTATGAACTCTGTTGTAAATGAGCCTTCTAGTTTTGGTGAAATTTATACAGCGTTTTTCATTCCATTTGGCATGTGCTAGGTAGAAAACACCTGAAGCTCAGACAGAGTGGTAGTAAGAAATGAGAGAACAAACACAAGAAAGGCATTAAATATTAGAAGAAAGTATTGAAGAACGCCTATTAAAGAAGACAGCTACCAGTATGTATACAGGTTTCAGAGTAGCAGCCGTGTTAGTCTGTATTCGCAAAAAAGAAAAGGAGTACTTGTGGCACCTTAGAGACTAACAAATTTATCTGAGCATAAGCTCACGAAAGCTTATGCTCAAATAAATTTGTTAGTCTCTAAGGTGCCACAAGTACTCCTTTTCTTTTTTGCAGTATGTATACAGAGAGAGAAAGAGTGAGCCATGAAAATACCTTGCAGTCCAGTCTACAAAGTCGCCCCTCATGAGCTACCATGTCTCCAGGTGCCTGCAAAAAATATGGCCGGAAAAAGCGTTCTTGTAGTGGTTCTTTATCTCCTTCTTGCACACGGGACCTTGCTCTGCAATACAAAACTGCAGTATGTGCTTGGAAGAAATATAAATTATTTCCCTAAAATTTGGTATGGGGCAAAAACTGTAGAAAATTATCAATAGATATTTAGGTAAAACCAAAAAGTAATGACCAGAACAGGTGTACAAAGAAAAGCATTAAGTACAATATAATGAATGCATATTTTAAATTGGTCAGGATTTTCAAATGAACTTTTAATATAGTCAGTAAAACTGGATTCCTAAGTCATTCCATATTTTTCTGGCAGAATTTATTTTTACTATTCCATCCATTTCCACTAACTCCATTGCAATTGTGATTAACTAACTGTAATAATAATACGTTGTATTTAATTAGTACCTTCCACCTGATGATATCAAACACTGTATTGACATTCATGAATTAAACCCCACAACTAGGGAGGTAGGGAATCATTATTATCCTCATTTTACAGATGTGGAGAGTGAGATAAAGATGGGGGGCTGAAGCCAAAATTAAAAAAAATGACCAGTGATGTTGAGTGTCCAAATTGAGACACATTAAAGGGGCTTGATTTTCAGAAGGTGGGTGCTCAGCAGTTTCTGAAAATCAAGTCACTTTAGGGTGCCTCAAGTCCAGCATCCAAATTCACTGGTAACATTTGAAAACCTTGACCTAAGTGATTTGAACGCATTAACACAGGAAGTCCATGGCAGGAGCAGGAATGGAACTTGGATCCTCTGGGTGAAATCTTGCTCCCATTGAAGCCAATGGGAGTTTTGCATTTGACTTCAGTGGAGCCAGAATTTCACTCACCAACTCAAAGTTCTGTGCTTTTGGTCACAGGCCGTCCTTCCTCAATTAATCAGCTAAGTGCAAACATTCTAGAAACTAAATTACACCAAAATATCAATGAAGGATCAAAAGATGAGCAGATAATGTTGGGACAGATAGCAAATTTTAACCATGCCAATAAAATTCTATGGCTCTGGACCAATCAGGACCAAGAAATTCAAGTAAATCACTCAACCTGAAAAATATTCTGGGTCAAAATGGCAATCCCGGTAAAGCAAAACTGTATGTTTCTGGCATTGTACTTCATCTTACCTATGAGACTGAGTAGTTGTTAATCGGCCACGCATGGGAACAGTCTGAACCATCAAGTGGCCAGAACAACTGATTCTTCCCTAAAAAACAATGGAAGTAGAATCAATTGTCAGTTAACTACTCGTTCAATTCTTCATTACAAGTGTTTGATCCTCTACTGTACATTACAGAACTAATATATTTTAAACTGTGAATGTACTACAGGACATTTATACAATATCTTTAATAAAACAGTATTACTTAAGTACTGGGAAGTGCCACAAAACAATTTGCAATTTCACATCTTTCAAAATATATTAACATTTAAGGGTCCAAATTCATCCCCTGTGTAGCTCTACTGGAATGGGGTAAATCTATTGAAATCAAATCCATACAAGTCAATGAAATAAAGGAAAGATCATGCAAGCCTAGAATTACACCAGTGATGAATTTGGCCCACTATATATAAATTATAGCAGTTCTATCTTTATAGAGTAAAACACAAACAAAGGAACCCACCAACTGTGTGGCTAACCTGATCCTCACTAGGCATTTGTCAATCAAAGAACATATATTTGACAACACAATTGTTGTCCACACATAGAATTCTACTCTGCTTTGCTAGGCTCACCATAGGTTCAACCCGTTTTACACCAGTTTTCGGAGTAGCAGCCATGTTAGTCTGTATCCACAAAAAGAAAAGGAGTACTTGTGGCACCTTAGAGACTAACAAATTTATTTGAGCATAAGCTTTCGTGAGCTACAGCTCACTTCATCGGTTGCTGATGAAGTGAGCTGTAGCTCACGAAAGCTTATTCTCAAATAAATTTGTTAGTCTCTAAGGTGCCACAAGTACTCTTTTTACACCAGTGTAATTCGATTGACTTCAATATCAGTCCACGAAACAAAACTGCAGTAACAGCGTGGAGAATCAAGTTTGTTTCAACTATCATGTTACTTTAAGCAATGCACCCATAACAACTTAATCTATTCTGGGTTTGGGGACTATATAATCAAAAAATATTCTAGTAAATCCATCTAATCGTGAAACTTGCTCAGGAATAGATGGAGAAATTTTGAACAAAACAGGTAATGTTTTAGATTTCAATTTTCAACAGGTCACCATGCAAACTCATTTATGCACTGATCTGTGGTTTCCAATTTACAGCAGTTGTTAAAAAAGAAAAGAAAATATAGCATGTATAAAGAATGGAACAAAAACTAATACTGAAAATATTATATAATGGCATTTATATAAATATTGCTCCCGCCTGAAATATTGCATCCATTTCCTATCACCTTGTCTCAAAAAAGATATAGCAGAAATAGGAGATGTTTGGAATGGGTGACCAAAAATTATTAGAGGCACAGACACACGTTCATATAAAGGGAAACTTATTGTGACTGTTCAATTTAGAGAGGAAATGAGTAACAGCATAGGCAGGTTTTCCATAACTGTCTACTACGTGGCTGCTTCTACGCATCTGGTTCTAGCCATTGTCACAAACAGATTGTTGAACTAAATGAACCACTGGTCTCAGCCGGTATGGCAATTCTTATGTTCCTAATTACTTATCTTTCTAAGCTGAAAAAAACCATGCATTTGTAAAGAAAAAATTCCCTTACTTGAGGATTTGCAGCCATTATTGTATAGTTTCCATCATCATCATTAGTAGTAGCTTCAATGTGTAGAGAACATGTTCCATCTCCCTCTCTCTTCATTTTGCAATGTTCATTTTTCTTTGAAATCTGCTTGCCATCCTTGAACCAATATACCTGAAAGTGATCATAAAGAAAAACAGCTATTTAAATTTGCTTTGCAGTTGAATAGTGACAAGGCAATCTGCAGATAAGAGTAAAATGTGTTTTCTGAACATTTGCTACCGCATATTTAAAATAAACAACTGAATGTTTCAGTATTGGGATAATGTAAGTTAACATTACAGAACTGTTATCTTGGTTGTATGAGTATATGTGCACTGCTAGACATCTCATCAAATCAGCCCACGTATATGAGACTGAATCAGACCTTAATATTTTTATCAAGTTTTGTTTTCCTTTGATCAAAAGAGATCTGGAGATCAGTCCATACACTTAGGACTGACTTTCACTAAGCAGTAGTGGGGAGATATTGCTATATTAACTGCTTTACTGATTACTTTGAGAACTACCTATGCAGAACAACAGTCTTGGGAGTGAGGGTCTGCAGAAGTGATATACTGGAATTAATGGTAAGTACCCTTTATTTCTGTACATCTGACTATAAGCATCACCTACCTTGGGTATGGGTATTCCAACAATTTTGCAGGTGAATGTAATAGGAGATCCTTCCATGACCCGAAAATGCTTGAGTCTCTTGTCAAAGATGGGTGCTATGCACTTGCCCATAGGTATTTCATCATGTTGGATTTCATCATCTGATTCATCCACTGGGGTGCGTTCCAGGCGAAACTCTATTTCATTCATCAACCTCTGTTCAAAGCTTGAAATCTTGTATTCCTGCAGAATTATATTGGCAGTGATCTGAACAACACTATTACACTCAAAGGTATTTCCAGTCAGTTGTTGTCTTAAACCAAATGTCATCTAAAAGACCTGAAAACCTAAAAAACCCTAACCCCAACAGTAGATGAAGGTGCATTGTGCATTGTGCAGCAGTATACACCAATATGTGCACCCACAAGCTCTTATTGTAACTTCGGTGTATATGTTTCATGAAAATGAGACTAAGACTGAGATTTGTCAAAGGGAGTTTCACCTCTTCAATGGGAGCTGTGCACGTAACTCCTTTAGGCCTCTCTCGAGAATGTGGCACATTGAAAGAGTAGACAGCGATTTTCAAGGGTGTTTTCCAGAACTAATAGCCTGCTAAATATACAAAGTACTGCCTTTTTGTGTAATAATTTAATTCATGTTTAAATAAATGAAAGTATAGCTGCCAAAAGACAAAGATATAAAGATTAAAAAATATGAAACATTTTCAGGTTTATTTACCTTACTGCCAAAATCTTGACCAGTGGAGTTACTTTGGTTTTGCAATGGTGTAACTGAAAGCACAATCTGGCCCATGATGTAGTCTTACTTATTTAATCTTTTTATTACTGACCTTGGCACAAAAAGTGGGAGTGTGCTAATAAAGTTTGCAGATGATACAAAGCTGGGAGGTATTGCCAATTCGGAGAAGGATCGGGATATTATACAGGAGGATCTGGATTACCTTGTAAACTGGAGTAATAGTAATAGGATGAAATTTAATAGTGAGAAGTGTAAGGTTATGCATTTAGGGATTAATAACAAGAATTTTAGCTATAAGTTGGGGACGCATCAATTAGAAGTAACGGAAGAGGAGAAGGACCTTGGAGTATTGGTTGATCATAGGATGACTATGAGCTGCCAATGTGATATGGCTGTGAAAAAAGCTAATGCGGTTTTGGGATGCATCAGGAGAGGCATTTCCAGTAGGGATAAGGAGGTTTTAGTACCATTATACAAGGCACTGGTGAGACCTCACCTAGAATACTGTGTGCAGTTCTGGTCTCCCATGTTTAAAAAGGATGAATTCAAACTGGAGCAGGTACAGAGAAGGGCTACTAGGATGATCCGAGGAATGGAAAACTTGTCTTATGAAAGGAGACTTAAGGAGCTTGGCTTGTTTAGCCTAACTAAAAGAAGGTTGAGGGGGAGATATGATTGCTCTCTATAAATATATCAGAGGGATAAACTCAGGAGAGGGAGAGGAATTATTTAAGCTCAGCACCAATGTGGACACAAGAACAAATGGGTATAAACTGGCCACCAGGAAGTTTAGACTTGAAATCAGACGAAGGTTTTTAACCATCAGAGGAGTGAAGTTTTGGAATAGCCTTCCAAGGGAAGCAGTGGGGGCAAAAGATCTATCTGGCTTTAAGATTCTACTCGATAAGTTTATGGAGGAGATGGTATGATGGGATAATGGGATTTTGGTAAGTAATTTATCTTTAAATATTCAGGGTAAATAGGCCAAATCCCCTGAGATGGGATATTAGATGGATGGGACCTGAGTTACTATAGAAAATTCTTTCCTGGGTATCTGGCTGGTGAATCTTGCCCATATGCTCAGGGTTTAGCTGATTGCCATATTTGGGGTCAGGAAGGAATTTTCCTCCAGGGCAGATTGGAGAGGCCCTGGAGGTTTTTCGCCTTCCTCTGTAGCATGGGGCATGGTTGACTTGAGGGAGGCTTCTCTGCTCCTTGAAGTCTTTGAACCATGATTTAAGGACTTCAATAGCTCAGACATGAGTGAGGTTTTTCATAGGAGTGGGTGGGTGAGATTCTGTGGCCTGCGCTGTGCAGGAGGTCGGACTAGATGATCAGAATGGTCCCTTCTGACCTTAGTATCTATGAATCTATGAATCTATGTAAAAATGTAAGTTTGAAACTGGTCCTCCGATTATAAAATATATGGTGCAACAGTGACCATTCCAGTGTGAACAACCAGTTATAATTTGATTGAATCATTAAGGGCCTGATCCTAAGCCACAGAAGTCAATGGAAAGACTCACATTGTTCAGCTGCACCTTCCTCTCAATGCCAATGAGAAGTCTGTCCAAAACTTCTCTTATTATGAGATCTGTACATACAGCGTCAGCCTCTTCTCTATTTGACACAAAGATATGTCTCCTACTCAGTGGCGGATTAATGATTTTGCTGCCCCTAGGCTCTGAAATAATTGCCGCCCCCATATGAACTTGTGAACCATACTACCTGATACAACAAAGGAATCTATTATGCGCATTTTTGCTGTCATTTCATTTTCCCTTTCTTTCTTTTGTATAGCATTTATTTTTAACTGAGAACCGCTTAATTTCTTCCTTCCGGTCATATTATTAACATTTAGGATTGTCGCAAGTATGTGTATTAAATGATGTCGTGCTGTCATTGGTGGTTTCAATACGTGCTATGATTGTTAGAATCGCGGCGTCACTGATGCTTCAGTTTGGTGCGCAGTTACAATATGAACAAACTATGATACAGGCATCTGACAGACAGTGGGCTTGTGCAAAAATGCCGCGATTACAAAAATGCTGCTATTATAAATTTGCCGCCCCTGCAAATTTGTCGGCCTAGGCGAAAATACACCATTGCTCCTACTTCTGTTGAAGTCCATAGTAGTTTTTGCCATTGATTTCACTGGGAATAGATTCTGTCCTTATCCTATTTCTGACGCAGATGTGTGTCATCAAAATTGAGTTTTAACTGCCTACATCCAGGGACTGGAACTGTGATAAAATATAGGCTGCTTTGATCTAAGAATATTCAGTAAGGAAAGGTTCCAAGACCCTAAGAGACATATTTCAGAAATTAAGTATTTCTGAAAAGATAGTGATGATTTTTCTTTATTCAGGATAATAATACTTGAATTTCTAAAGCATCTGCCCTCTAAAGATTTACAAATATTTATGAATCAACCCTCTTAATACCGCACATGACTTATGTTAATACCCTCACGTGCAAGATAAGCAAAGATCGCCTGTCAGATAAGAAGTGCAGCACAGTTCCTTTTACTTAGCTAAAAGGACTCTCCTTTTTGTGGTTGTTAAAAGTTGCTACCTACAGACCATAGGCTCCTTCTCCACTGCCCAGCCCTCTTTGTACCACAGGAACTGCCTTAATAGGCTAGTTATAGATTTCCCTGTGTAAGGGAATCCCTGGCTGGCATAGATCTGGCTCGTCACCCCCCCTGTCCTAACAACCCAGTGTAGGGGGCATGGTGGGGATATGAGAGTGTGTGGCTGAGGAGGGGTACTGTACATTCTGATGCCCTAAGATACAGTTACCAGCCCGTGCACACAACAGCCTTCAGACTTCTCTAACTTATGTGGGATGTTGAACTGGCTAACCCAGAATGGGAGTTGAGGGAGCAGAAAGATGGGGGAAACACATTTTTGTCTCCCTCCCCTGCAGTGAACACCACACAGCCAGATCAGAGTTCCTGAGCCCACAAGTCTGTGGTATTGTGCAAGATGGTGTTACCTACTGTAATGGTTGGTTAAGATTTACCCTATGGCTCACCACCAGCTGGCAAGCTGAATACATCCGTACTGAATTTCATCTTGTTTAGTTTTTTCTTTCACAAAGCATGTCTTAGCACATCACTTTATATGACAGGCCAAATTCTATTCTGTTACACTAGCATAAATCAGGAGTTACTCTGATTTCAGATTTACTAAATTTATTATGTTTTCCTGCAGACTACAGGTCTTGGCCTTTGTACAGGTCTACGGGGAAGTTAAGCAATCAATTGTTTTTCCTGATGTTGGAAACAGAACTGTGTGGGGGCAGATTCCATATGAAATCAGAGAGTGATTTGTATATTTTAAGAAATAACCTTGGCATGAAAATGCTTCATAGTCATCTCCCTTTTTCCTGGAAGAAAGAAAAGGAGTACTTGTGGCACCTTAGAGACTAACAAATTTATTTGAGCATAAGCTTTCATGAGCTACAGCTCACTTCATCAGATGCATTTGGAAGTGAGCTGTAGCTCACGAAAGCTTATGCTCAAATAAATTTGTTAGTCTCTAAGGTGCCACAAGTACTCCTTTTCTTTTTGCCAATACAGACTAACACAGCTGCTACTCTGAAACCTTTTTCCTGGAGTTACTCATAAATTAAATCATCCAAATTCAGATACACCAGTTTCTCTCATAAGCTGTGATTCTAAGCAGATATTTCTCTTTTTTTCTATGACCACACTTTTCTGATATCTCTTTTCACTCTTCTTAGATTTGAAATTTGCTGTGAGAACTTCTAAGGGCTTCTTTGGAATTCTTCAGGTAGTTCCTGAAAGCAGAGAGCAAACACTTGTGCAGACTCCCCCCCACCATCTCCCAAGACCTGCAGACATTATTACTAGTTTCTCTAAGGCCCCACAGAATGGCCACTGATGCATCTCCAGAATATAGGACATCCTCTCAGTTCTCCTCACCCCGACCTATGTGACCTCTCCACCCTTGCTAGCATGACCTCTCACACGCTGTACAGAGAATGCCATTGTTCAGAGTGTACTGCCCTACCCTAGCCAGTGTGACCTCACACACATAGTGCATGTGAGGTCATGCCAGTGGGGGCAGAGGGGTGATCTCTGAAAAATGGCATCCTCCGTTTATGATACCAGACAAAACCATTTCTAGTTGTTTATTAGTATCAGACAGGCACAAACCATATGAAAACAGGACTGTCTGGTTTCAAACTGGACAAATAGCTTGTCTACCACCAGAACAGAATTTTTTTCATGGTCTTGACATCCTGTATTTCCTTTGAGAGACAAGGTGGGTGAGGTCATGTCTTTTTTTGGACCTGCTTCTGTTGGTCACAGAGACAAGCTTTCGAGCCACACAGAGCTCTTCTTCAGGTCTGGGGAAAGTATTCAGAGTATCACAGGTAAATACAAGGTGGAACAGATTGTTTGTAGCATAAGTAAATATATTTCAAGGGATCATGATCATATACCTATCACACACTTTACTTTCCCCAAAAATGATGCAATTGTGTCCTGACATTGAGGTTTGTTACAGCATAACTTTAAAGTAGGAAGGCAAATACTTAAGAGTGTTTGGCTAGATTTATAGAAACATTGGGAAACATTTTATTTTTTTTTCCTTTTTTTTGGTCAAGGGGTATTGATATTTTGACTTATGATCAGAAACTAGTACAATATGTTGCTTCCTAACATGCTGTTAGGAAGAAATCTATCTACAGTAGCATCTCAGAGTTACGAACACCTTGGGAATGGAGGTTGTTCATAACTCTGAAATGTTCGTAACTCTGAACAAAACATTGTGGTTGTTCTTTCAAAAGTTTACAACTGAACACTGACTTAAAGCAGCTTTTAAACTTTACTGTGCAGAAGAAAAAATGCTGCTTTCCCCCCTTTTTTTAGTTGTTTACGTTTAACACACTATTGCTATGGTTTTCAAACTTTTTTTCTGGTGATCCAGTTGAAGAAAATTGTTAATGCCTGCGACCCAACGGAGCTGGGGAGAGGGATTTGGAGTGTGGTAGGGGCTCAGGGCTGGGACAGGGGGCTGGGGTGTGGGAGAGGGTCAGGGCTTTGGGCTGGGGATGCAAACTCTTGGGTGAGGGGTTTGGGGTGCAGGAAGGGGCTCTGGGTT